>NW_009911655.1:0-22979 GCF_000696875.1 Nestor notabilis | reverse complement strand
TAATTCATTTTAATTGCAGATAAAGGGGATAATAACTGGTATCTCATTACTGGTTAGGTTATAATAGCGAGAGTGGAACAGAAAACTGTGAAGATGTGTATAAGCAGATGAACTCCAGATTGCCTATCTGGAGATGTAGGTCCTGGGGTGAGATGTGGGGCTGATGTAGCAGGGGTCCATCATGTTTTGGAACAAATTTCCTGCTTCAAATGGACACACACACACACCCCCACACACACACCCCCGGCTGTTTTACACAGACCTCTTCTGATTGATCAGCTGTCTGTGGAAGTATCACAGTGTTCATATAGATGACTTGATTTTTTTTTTTTTTGAACCTTTCTCCGAAGAGTTAGTGCTCCTGAGGAGCTATGGTTGCAGTTACTAAATCCAAGCCTAATTTGAGCAATTTGTATCTGATTCCAAGGCTTGACCCATCACAGTAGAAATATTTTTAGGAAACTCCTGATTTCTTGGTGTATGTTTTTGTAGCATATTGCAGCATTACTGTGCTGTGTTTCAATAATATATTCAAAATTGAGAGAACATGAGGTTTCTCAAATTATTTAATGAGACATGCACAGGGAAAACTGAAGCCTCAGTAGAGGAATGAGGGGGAAGAAAAACATCAAAGGTTATATCTAGACATAACCAGATAGAAAGATATGCTGTCTAACCAGATCTGTTTCCATGTTCTTGACTTCCTGTATTTGCCAATTTGACTCCTGAAGCCAACCAAATGCTTGACTGTTGCTGATCATTTAACAGCCTGAGAGGTCTTCAGTCTGTGCTAACTATCCACAGTTTGAAACCTGTATTAATTTTCACCTTTCTGCTGTGTTTTCAGGCTGCCTGTTTGAGGATGACCTTTGCAAATCTTTTGAAATCTGTGTAAATGGTAAGTCTTCAATGTTTTGTTTGCTGACTGCACTGTCCTCTGCTGTGCAATTGTGTGTGGTTGATTCAATAAACCAAATCTAAAGATGAAAGAGAGGAGGGGAGAAAATACCTGGAATGATTATTATGCTCTGCAGTTAGGGGAAATCTAATAAATTGAAAAAAATATTCTCTCAACCTTGAACAACACTATTCTTTTATGAGAAACATTGTTTTATTAAACACACTGAAATTTGGTAACATTTGTGTTAATACAGGGTGAAAATAAATGTTATCTTTAGGTTGTTCCTCTTCTTAGAGGATGATGTTGAGTAATTGTCAGTCGTCTTTTCTTCAAAAGGTTGCTATTTATTATAATGAGAAAGAAGGTCTCAAAGGAAGACTGCCATTGTTCTTGATTATGCTTCCTTTTTCTGTGCTCTTGAACTATGCAGCTTTCTTTTGCTCTCCTTCACAATTTCTTTTCAGTAAGTCAGAAAAAGCCAACACAAATGTATGAATGAGTCTAATGCAATGGTAGGAAAGAACTCTTCAGACAATCATCAGATTGTTAACATGCTTTATGAAATCATTTAAATCCTGATGAAGGATGGACCATGTTTAGAGGGAGATCTCTTGAAGCAGTTGCATGAAATATGAAGCAGTTGTAAAATATGTAAATCCATAATTAAGCATTTTTAAAATTATATATTAAACTTCTCTTTGTGAATGTATGGCATAAGTAGTTTTGTTTTCCATCAAGCAGAGAGGCTGACAATATGGGTCTATTAATACAAGAATGTTATTAATATCTTAAACTTTAAAGGTGAAGTGACACTGAATTTCCAGTATTGTTGAATGTCAGACAAATGCATGCAGGAGAGCGAATAAAAGGCAGAAGTGTATTTGAGGAGTTGGGAGGAATTTAAATAGGTAGAAGGTTATAAACTGTGTATTTATTAACATCTCTGAAGGTAATTCTTGTGTAAGTGACATTTTGCATGTTTCAATAACATGCAAAATTTCCTCATTGACAATTTCCATGGCAGACACCAGGAATGGTGCTGGCAGTTTTCTACAATGTGCGTTTTGCTGACTGCCAATGATATTCAATGCCTGACTGTAGTTTTCCCAAATGCAAGTATAACAACTGGGTTTTATGATATGCCACCACTGTATCTGGCAGACAGTGTATAATGGGGAGTTTATGCAATGGGTGATAGTAAAGAAATGTACGTACTTTAACTGGTAGTAAAAAGTCTTCAATAGAGAAGTTTCTATAAAGGTTACTTCATAGCTTATTGCTCTATGTGTTTTCTTAATTGAAGATATGGTTTCTAAAATCTCAACATGACTTTAACTAGCATGTGAAATGCATCTTTGAATTCAGAAGGGACCTCTTCTGTAGGTCTACTCTTATTTTTGCATAACTGTAACTTGAAGGTCACTGATGAATAAACCTGTTGATCAATGCTATTTCTTAACAGCTGATCTTAATTAAAAAATACATGCAGGCATTCTGTTTGTTAGTGTGTTTAAGGTCACTGCGAAAATAAACTGTGCTTGAGAAAACGATCAGATTTTTTTTTTTTTGGAAGATCATGCTTTGAGGTACTAAAATACTATAAGATTTTATTTGTCATACATACCAGAAGAGGGCTGCTTGCTTCCGAGCAGTCCTTCTCATTTTTCCTGTCCAAACTGCTTTTGGCTCAGCTGTATCTCTGAAGTTTTTCAGAAGTCCTGATGTATTAAAATGCAAATGCTTTGCTGGATTGAAAGCTGAGGAAGTTAAGTCTGTGGAGATCACTGTGCTCAGGAGCAGGGCTTACATTGTGTATTGCAAGGTCATAGAAAGGTTTGCCTCCTTTGTTGTCACACAAATGTGTATTTCTGAAGTACAGTGTGAAAGTGGGTAAGATACAGCAGCTGCTTTTGCATTACACCTTTGAAGCATCTGTGATCTGCAGATCTGAGCCTGACTCCTGCAGGAAGGCTGATAATTTTGATCTTTCTCTTGGCCTCGAGCAAAGGTAACTGAACTGACTGCATTTTCAAAAATGTAGCTGGGTTTGTCTATTAAAGACATAAGTCACAGTATTTGCTATCTTGCATCCTGTCACCAACTGCAAACCTCAAGAACTTGTCATGCATGACACTTGTTAAAGGATAACCAGAACACCAATAACTGAGCAGTTCGTAACTTAAAGATACTACTCTTCTCATTTACTCTGAAGAATTAAGTGACTGAAAGATTTTGATAAGCATTCCTTTGCATGAATAAAAAAGGATGTTAAAAGAAATTTGTTGTTAAAAGCAGTGTAATCCAGTTGTAAGATCTAATATAACAGCATAACTATCAGTTGCACTGCTTTTATCTGTTTAGGTCATATGCCATTTTCACAGGGCAAAGAACCTGACTTAATAATGACTGTTGACTTTTCTGCTGTTTTCCCTCATAAACGGGTCTCTCTTGGCTTCAGTGATGGGTTCTCGCTTATGTTTAATAGCTGCAGCAGCATTCATGCAATATTTATTTCCATAAACCTTTTATCAGTTTCCTGAGCTGCACTGACTCATCAAGTGGTTAAAAAGGAACATATTGTTTATTGTTTATTTTAATGGCATAAGGATAAGCCAGGCAAAAAGACCTAGTGACTTTTCCTGTACTCTTTCTTTGCAAAGCTAGAACTTTGCAGAGTAAAGTCGCTTTGATGTCTTCTATTTAAATCCTGGTAGAAAGTTACCTCTATTTTACAGTTGGAGGAGCTGATATTTTCACTCATCTAAAGTGCTTGAAAGCTTGCAGCTAAAAAACATGGTATGAAATCTGGATATGCTAATGAGCTTCAGACCCTAATAGAAAAGAGTCTGGCATGCTACAAGCTTGGAAATGCTTGCTTCCCAGTAAGTGATAATAAACTGCTACAGATGCCAAAGGTAACAAATAACATCTTAATTAAGCAAGAAATGTGTAGTGATGTAGGTGAAGAGGGATATAGTATTTGCAAGTTCATGTATATTTTGCTGTCTGGGTTAGATGTTTCAGGGATTGAGTTTGCCCATGTTTTGTTTTCCTGACTTATACCTCAAATGTGTTTGTAAGAAAAGGACAGCAAAAGAAGCATTGAGAAGGAATTTTTAGACAATATCTGAGGCAAAGATCCTTCACTTATCCTTGAACATTCCTGTATTTATATATTAAATCTAGTACAGTCAGATAAGTGGGAATACGTCATGTTCTGTTTTGCATTTTAAGTGATAAGTAAAGCAGTTCATGTAAAACATCAACTTGCTTGTTGGAAGCTTTAAACAAACTGGCTTCTGCAAGCAGCAAAGCAAAGACTAGTTCTTAGCCTTTCTCATGAAACCATGCTATTGAATTCTGCTAGTGCCACTGGGAAAGACACCATGTAGCATAGATAAAAGCATTCATTTTAAAATATCCATTCCCTATTGTCCTCATTCCTCCCTTTATTAAACTGTTTGAACTGCTTATTTAGAAGGATGGCATTCTTTCCTTTAGGTTTAATCTCCAGATATTTTGCTTCAGAAAGCTTTGTGCTGTGTTTTATCCATGCGTGGATACCATGATATCTTTTCTCCTTATCAACAGTCTTTGTAAGTCAGGGCAGTTTTACTTATGAAAGATGTTGTGGCTGTATGCCTCCTTCCCGCATAAAATCATAGCAGGGCCCATGCAGACAAGATCAGATTGTAGAAAACCACTCTGTGAGGCCAACCAAAAAGTTAATTAAATACAGTCATTGATGCAGTGTGCATCGTTAAGTCAAGCCTCACTGACAACCACTAAACTTCTCTTAGGAAGACATGGTCTAATGTCTGTAGTAGTGTTTGAAAATGCTGTGCTTCTGAAAGGCTGTATAAACAGCTATGCACAGCTGAATCAATATTGGTTTACGTATGCAAGCTGCACTTGTTAGAAGGGACTTAGGTTAGCACAGTGTGTCAAAGCTGTTCAAGCATTGCAGTACAAAGTCATGAGCCTTTCCAAGTTTGGATGTTTCCAGGTAGTTCAGAATATTAAGGTACTTTCTTGCTCAGCTACAGAGCTCCTGGAACATTCGGAATATAAGTGATTGCATGTGCTGGTGATGAGCCATAAGTAGTAAACATGTGTTACAGATGATAAGGGAGAGGAGCTGGGGTCCCTGAAATGGTTTCTTGAACTTAATGTGTTATGCTTGAGGTTTTCCAGATCATTGCCTTGTAGGATGGAATTACAGAGAGAGATGTACCTCAGCATTGTTTAGCTAACAGATGTCTGTGTCTGCATCTGCATCTGCAAGGCACTGCTCTTACAAAGCTGTTGAAGTTTTTGTCAAATGACACTATAAATCTGTGCCTAAGCTTTCCGAAGCTTTTCAGTGGGCATCAGTGCTTGTTATATCTAAATTGAGACTTCTGAGGAGTAATGTTAAGTGGTACCTCTGCCCACTTTTGCTTTATTGTGTGTACAGAGAATATCTGTGCTTTCCAAGGATGTGGGAATTCTTCACAGATAACTGAAGTTCTAATACCACCCTGTGAGGTAAACCTGATGTTGTCACTTCCAACCTGAATTATGAGGTAAATGGGAATAGATGTATGTTTGGAGTAGAAACCTGACCAATTATGTCTATATAAGGATTTAGTTTTGCTGATGTTTCCATATCAGTTCATGGAGATAATAGGATTGTTCTTTTTTCTTTTTCTTTTTTTTTTTCCCCCTGTCAAACTTACTTATTCAAAGTATGCTTTAAAAAATGAAGTCAGAAGAATGTCAGAATCTGGTGCAACTTTGAAATCTACCATTGTATAATGGTATTCTGAAAACCCACATCTTCAGAATTATTTACATACTTCATTCAGCTGAAATCAAGGATGAGTTAACACCTAAATATTCCTGAGAATCTGTGGCAATGAGGATGGTGCCTTGGTTATTAGGAATATTTTACATTTAAAGACTTCATACACACCTTTTGAAATAATTCTGTGGAAATAAACACGAAGATTAATATTTTCACTTTTCCCCCACGTTTGGTCTATATTAGGTTAAGTGATAGTCATGTAGTAGGAGCAAGTATATGGATTTTTTTTGGTAGGAAGACCCTGTTTTCCCATTAGCCTGTGTACTCCCTCATGTTAGCTCTTGCTTCCCCTTATCTTATGAAGCTCTGAAACTACTCTATGATATTAATGACAATGTCAAAGCTACTCAGGATTAATGAGCATAAGAGACATTGCAACACAACTTCTGTTATGAATAGTGATAACACAGAAAGGGAGCAGAAGATAGTGGAGGAATTGGAGGGTTTCTCAGCTCTGCTCCACCCCACCATCCCGCTGCTTTGCAAATAAATTGTACCAGCTCAGTTTCTAAACTAGGGGAGTCTGGTTGGGTATTGGGTATGTGCAATGTTTGCTAACAGAAGCACTGTCAACATAGATGCTGAACACTTCTGAGCTATGTAAGGTAAAAGCATTGTGAAAAAATATTTTAATTTCTACCATGAGGTTAAAAATGTCAGTGCAGTGATGACTTTGTCAGTTTTACCTTGTATAAATCACATGGTGATTGTTCTCTCTGAAGAAAAGGCCTATCTTCCAAACTGTGTCTTGTGTTTATCTCAATGTGGTGTTAAAGTAGCTACTTGTGTGATAGTGGGGTAAGAGTCTAGAACAACTGACATTAAAACTGAAGTAGAGATCAAAGGTGAAGTTGGAATTCTCTCATTAGGAAAAGATGCTTAGTGTGATAATGCAACTATGGTTATCCGCCATCCCAGCTGTTGCTAAAAGCTTTATTGTGGTTATTTTTTTGTGGAGAATCTCAACTTGTAGCTCCTGCAGGGCACAAAACCATCGCTCAGACTTCACTGACAGCGTGCTGTTCAGCACCCAGTGTGAGGTAAGTATGTACAACCATAAATCTACCACCAGCCATGGGTAATTCTTTATATCCCTGTGTCCTGTGCTAGTAAATAAGTCTTGGAGCTGAGTGTTGCATTTTGTTTCATGTGGACAGACCTCTGTTTTCTTATAGCTCAGGCAAGAATGTTGCTGTGTTGTCATATGGAAACTTTCATTTCTATCTTAATGTGACTTGTGGTAGCGTATTTTCTTGCTCTGAGTATCAGCATTGGGTTTCACAGAACCAGAGCGAGCACTGCAAGTAAAATTGTTTAAGCAGTGTGCATTTTGGGGAATTTTGGTGGCTGTAGGTTGGGTGTGTGTGTGGGCCTAGATATTGGAGACTAAATTTAATTATCTAGTATCTCTCTTTAACCCAAATTATGTATTTATGGCAATAAGGTCAGTAAGCCTCAAAGCTAATATATCTGATAATGAGGTTTAAATAGTCAGTATTTCTCCACTGAATATTTGATATGAAGTCTTGACTTTTACAAGATGTGTTTATTAGAAAACCCAATAAATTTGTATTTGTCTGCAGCTTTTTGGAACTTGTAGCAGGCAGGATACATATAATTTAAGGTAGCTTTAAAGATGTATGTTACACTACCATATTAAATCTCATGAAAATACACTTGGGTATTTGAGCTATTGTCTATATTGTGTACCTTACTAGTGTGTGGCAAACCCCTTTAAATGTTTTTGTGTAAACTATGTAGCACCTGTTGGCGCATTTGTTGGGCGTATTTGGAGATATTCCCTATTTCTTTATATTATTACACTTTTGTGTAATATATATAAATTGTAGCATTTGGGAGACCATGGAAAAGTACAGCCTGTTTGAAAAAAGGCATTAGGGAGCCTGAGTAAAATTTGTGCTTGATGAATCATGAAACACAAGAGCCTGAAAAGGACAGCATGGTCTGTAGAGAAGAGAACACCAAGGGATAATGTTCTGTCAATGAGGTGGAAAGCAAATGAACCCTGGTTTGGAGTGACACCGCAGTAGTGTGCTTCTGCTGAAAATCCATCATACTTTCTCCCCTTCATGTGTCAAGGGCCATTCAGAAGTGTTAATGGTTTACTTCATGATTAAGATGCTTGGGTTGTGGCTTTTGAAAAAAATTGAATAATAGGCAGTTTTAGTTTTTTTTTTTTCTTTAAATTTTTCGTCTCTACTAAAAACCCCCCCAAAGAACCAAACAAAAAACTCAACACTCCCTCCTCCCCACTGCATAAACATATCTATGAACAAAAAGTAATAATAAAAATTGCCAAAACCAAGGACACATGAAATCTGTGAGTTGTCAGTGATGGCTATACAATCATATTGCTATTATTGGGCACCTTTGATTTTGAGTTATTAGATAAGATTTTTTTCTTGTGTTAAAAGGATATCTTCATTTTGCATGCTGATTATTTACAATGTATAATTCCACAAATGAAATGTGTAAATTTGGATTTGCTTGCTTATTTTGGGCTTCACCTAATCCCTGTTAGATATGAAACTGTGATATTTGCCTTAGTCCCCCTGAATATCAGTAAGTGAATATTGACCCAGTTAATCACTACTGCACTGAGACAATCAGATTATTATCATTAATTGTCAAAATACTTTGGTAATTAACAGAGGCATTGACAGGAGTATTTGAAAGAGGATAGTCTACAGAACTTTGAACACATTTCTTACCTGAGAAAATTGTATGCTTTTTTTTTGTAATCATGCTGCTTGTATATTTCTTTCTGAAAACTGCAGTAATACTGTCTAATAGTACATATACTTAAACTATGGGACTGTGTATCAGGCTATATATTTTCAAAGTGTTCTAATTTTACAAGGCTATTAACGACTGACTTTTGACTATTCACTGTGCATTTTCTTGGGTGTGTGGGAGGCAAAGCTGTAGATTTCTTAAACATATCCTGCATAACATCCTTGTGGATTTTTTTTTTACAGTTACAAGTTTCTCTGTGCTTAGATGCCACACTTTTGAACAACAAAAAAAAAGTTCTGCCAAAAATCCTTCTTGTTTGCTGGCCAGGCCACACATCGGTTGAGTGTTGTTGCATTACAATAGTCGTTTAATGAACACCTTTTTCTTGCTGACTTCACAGCATCTGACAAGCACTAATAGTGTTTTTTACTCTCAATCTGCCTTTAGACAGTAAACATAGCAGAAAACAAGTTATTTATGGCTTGCAGGAGGAGGGAATGTTGAGGTTCTAGCTAAGTAGCTTCTCAAAGAATATGATAAAACTGAGTAACAAAACCTCATGACTTGAATCACCTGAAATAATATCTGCCTCAGCAGAACAAAACTGTTGATTACGCTTTCTGTAAGACACAACGGCTTTTTTTTTTGTCTGAAGATAACTTGTATGTGAAAATATATTCTGTAATACTTAACACCCATGACATCATGTAAGAAACTGAGGAAGGAATTAATTGTAATATTCTAAATGAGATGCAAGTTCATATGCACATGGAAGACATATATGACAATAACTTTCAATGACTGTGCTCATTCTGAACAGATGAACTGAACAGATATATTCCTTTATTAAAATTTTAAAATAAAGAATGTAGAATTTTTATCTCAAGTTGTGTACCTATTACTTGAAGTCCTTAATTTGGCCTGGATTGGGTCCAAAGTAGAACTTTCATCCAGAGAGAGCTAGAAAATACATACTTTCTCTTTATCCTAATGCTTAGAATACATGCTCTGTAATAAAGAACAGTAAGAGGCTTTTTTGTTCTGTCCTCGTTTAATAAATAAGAACAATATGAAAGTGAACTAATCATAGTACTGTTGATTAACAAGTGAAGACCTGTTAATGAAAAGTCATTCTCCAGCAGAAGCCATTTGAAGGCTTTAAATTAAACAGAGTTTTCTTTTATTCCCTACAACCTCCATGGCAACAGCAACAAAAGTTGCTCTAGAGGTAGACAGAACAAATATATTTTATTGTCCCATACTATTTATTGTAATTTAGTCCTTAAATAGCTTTGGCTGCTGCTCTGCATAAGTTAAGAAATATTTGGTTGTCTTTGCTGCTATGTCAACATGCCCTAAAGTAGGATCAGTGTGGCTTAGGAGGGTTGGTAACAGCAGCGGATGTCAAGGGAGAGTAAGGGAATACAACATTTAGTGTTTGGACTCTAAATTCTTCAAGGAAAGATATCTGTCAAAAGGAAAATAAAGTTTTTAATGCAGCAAGTGTTTGTCTTTATATTAAATTTACAGTATGATAAGGTTGAAAATGAGTATTTAATTTATAATATTTAATTTTAGCCCTTTTAAGCTTGTATTTAGCCTTTCAACTGCATTATCTCACTTACTCTTTCAGAGATTTGGCTAGTTCATCATAGTTTTTTCCTGGTAGTAACATGACAGGTATGATTGTGAACAGCTGCATGCTATGCAATTTTTTCAATGGCAAAAATGTCTTTCGTTAGCTTTCCCTATCTATTATTGAGCTGTAATTGATTCTTGTTCTGTGGTGAATTGTATAACAGATGAAAGAGGTGTATTATCCAACCAGAAACTGTGCTGGTAGGGGAAATAGAAAATTGAGGGTAGAGATAACAGTTGATGAGACATTCCTTCAGATTCTTTTTGTGGGTTTTTTTGGGGTTTTTTTTTTTTGTTTGTTTTTTTTTTTTTTTTGTCCTATAGTCCTTTCTATTGACTCTATATCATGCTGCTGTATCTCTATTCCTGATAAATTTCAGATAAAAAGGGTATTAGGGGTTTATTGACAATTAGATGGTTCAACTTTTGGATGGTAGCTTCATAGTTTATTGGACACTTAAAGAAGACAACCTACAATACCCACTCACAGTGAGTGCAGTTTAAATGGCTCATGGATTTCCACAATTAAAACAAGTTTTTTGCTTTGGAAGTGGAGTGCTTTTTGGGGTGGGTGGTGGTGTTCTGTGTTTGAATTGTAATTTTGGAGCTTTAAGTAGTAAATTTGACTGAGTCTTATGTCTATTGTGATTTAAACTCCTTCAAACTCCTCCAAACATTTCCAAATTATAGTTGTCTCCTGCTAGTCTTCTGATGCCCTCACTCTTACTAGGATGCCGTTTCATTACCCTTCAGTGATTAATTTCTAAGTTTGAAATGTGAAGATGTACTAGACTTCTACAGTAATCAAGAGTACCTACTTTACTGACAGCCTGCCTTAATTTTAATGGAATTTTGCTGATGGCTTTTGCCAGGTAATGTAATGGAACAAACTGTTCTTTCACTGACAGTAGCTATTAGAAAAGTTTTCTCTTGAATTTGTACCTATAATTTTGCTTATGGGTGTTTGGAGAATAGTTGTATTCTAAAAATAATGGATTCTTAAGTGAGCTAATCTCTTTTTCTGTTTCTCTTCTCTTTAATTCTTATTTTTTACTTAGTTCAAAAATTTCTGTGACTAATGGTTGGAAAAAATGGACCAATATGTTCAATAAAACATAAGATGATATAATGGTGATACACAATTATGAAATACCAGTCTTATTCTATATTCCAAATTCTTTTTTATTAGATTTTTTTAATTCAATTTTTATTAACTTTAGATGTTAAAGTTCCACTCAATGTTTTGTAAAGGTTTGAAATTTGGTCTACTATGAAGTTTTCGTTTTCTTTTAGTAGATCAGTTGGTGTTTTGAATAGGATCACTGCCTCTGCCTGGGAAGCCCAAGGAGTGGTCTTTCTGCTCCTCCAGTCAGAGCTCACCCATACAAATACTTGAGTCAGTTATAATTGAAGAAGTGGAAACATCTGAAAGAAGTTTGGGAAACTAGAATCCCTGGTTCAGTACTGCTTCGCTGGAGGGTGGAGAGCCCAGTGACAAAGGGTTGATAAAAGTGTTTAACATTGCAGTACAAATTATAAATCCACGCTCCCTGAAAAGGTAGTCAGCCAGTTAGTGCCCATTTCACATCTCTAGGTTTAAATGTGTTGCCAGTTAGAAGTTGCATCTTCTCAATTGGCTTTATTTCAAAATATCTAGAAAGACTTATACTAGCCCACCAAAGTGTTGGTTGTTTGTTTTTCCTGAAGGAACTGGGTCATTGGGTAAAACTATTTTATGAAATATTACCCTGCACAAATGATGCCAAAAAAGATTTACAGGTTTCAATGTATTTTGTGGCATGGTAACTAAAAATAAGTTATGACCAGAACAGAGGTTAAAAGCGTATTTTAGAATGGAAGACAGCTGCAGCTTCAAAAAGATTATCCACCTCAAAATTGTGTAGAAAGAATCAGTCTACCACAAAGAATGCTTTTTATTTGTTTTATTATTATTCCCAGGCACCTGTTGGCCAACTCAGATTGACTGAAACTCTTAAGTTCTGCCATAGTGTTCTGGTTTTTGCTGTGATAAAGTTAGGTTTTTTTTTTTTTTTTTTCATGGTAGCTGAGACAGGGCTGTGGTTTGGATTTGCCGACACAGGGATGTTTTCATTATTGTTCAGCAGTGCTTACACAGCATATCAAGGCCTTTTCTGCTCCTCATCCCACCAGTGAGCAGGCTGAGGGAAGGTTGGTGGGTGGTTGCTGCTTGGGGTCTGGCTGGGGGTTGGTTGGTGGTGAGCAACTGTTTTCATTTGCATCACTTCTTTTGCTTGGGTTTTATTTCTCCCTGTTACTTACTTTCTTTTTCACTAGAATTACTTTAATTCAATTAAATTTATTTTCACTAGAATTCACTTTAATTATTAAACTGTTCTTATCCTGACTCACAAGTTTTCTCTCTTCTACCCTTCCAATTCTCTCACCCCTTCTTCCCCGCCCTTTCTCCCAACTGTCCTGCTGGACAGGGAGTAAACACATGGCTGTGTGGTGCTTAGTTGCTGTCTCTGGGGTTAAACCATGACGCATTTTTTTCTCAGGGCTGCAATAGCTTGTGAAGTTGAAGTAATGGTTCCTTCCTACTTTGCTTAAACAGGTAACCCACAAATGCAGGTCAGCTTATGGTTTCTCCTTGGTTATAGGGAGAATAACTATGTTCCTTTGTCATAGACCAAAGGAATGATAGTTGAGAATTCTAGGGTTAAGGGTTTTCATCAGACATTTCATTCATGTACATGAGTAAATATTTCCCTTTTTTAATCTGAATGTCTCTGTATTAGATATAAATGGGAAATGAGCATTTGTTAATTAAGCTGCTGCAAGTGCAAATTTCCAGTGCTGTTACAAGCTGCCTTTTTAGATACCATGACAATGACATTAAGCATTTGCTAAACAAAACCTGCTCTTGTATGTCATGCAGTTTGCATCCTGTTTACTATTAAGAAGTTGTTGGCACAGGCATAAGCCATTTTGTTAAAAACGATAAACAGAATTCTCCTGGTCTGAAATTGGCTGTCTTCATAAATATAGCATTAGATGGGAAAAGAGGAGAAGCCATTGTTTTCTTCCTCTTTTTTTACGAGCTGGTGCTTGTACATCAGGTGTTATGATTTTATGGAGCTGCAGCTCTTAGTATGTGAACCTGCATCTTCAAGCAGGAAAATGCTTTCTAACCACATGAAAATACAAACCTGTTCCATGCTCAAAACGAAGGCTTACAAGGAGCCATTTATATAGGCCTCCTGGATGACACTGGGGACCATGGTTTTGGATCCCTGCCTGCCTCACAGAGGTGGAAATGTTAGTTCTTCCTCCCAGAACAGTGACCTGGGCTAATCTCTGCCTTCCCCATGGCAGCTGGTAATCTTGCAGTAACATGGAAGGAACTGTGCATCCAGCAGAAGAACAGGAGGGACTTTAATCCTGTTGCATGAAGTTTGGGATGTTCACTTGCATATCACTATAGAGAAAGCTTTTTGGATTTAAAAAAAAAAAAAGTAATTCAGGGATAATACCAAATCCCATGAGGTTGAAAATTGTACATAAGTAATTGACTATGAACTGCCTCTTGTTTTCCAAGTGCTAAAAAACTTAGTCCTATTCTCAGTTCATAATCCCTAGATTGTTCTCTGTTTCAGCTGTGCAGGGATTGCTCTGTAGTTTGTGAGCCTCAGCTGACTCTCTTGCTGGGTGGCTATATAATCAATGGCATAGTCTAAAACTGCTCCACTAAGGGGAAAAAAAAGATGTAAACAATGTGAGGAAATTCATCTTTTGTATAGAAAGATGATTATAGTGATATATGGGGTTTTCTTGGTGGAAAATAGAAATTAATGCAGGTCATTGATTTTTAAAAAGCTTTATCCTTTGCTAGACAAGGAGATTTGGTAGGCAGTGTAACATACTTGCAGAGGAGCAGAGCCATATGTCACTGCAGCAGGGTTGTCCTTTGGCTTGAATAAAATGAGAATGTGAAAGGTTTTATTGCTTTGGGTGTTAATTCTGCTTCAACTTGATTATGACCAATACTATCCACAATATCAATGTGGGACATGCTGCAGTTCAAGTGGCAAGGCTTTTATGGGAGAACAGATTGATTTATTTCTGCTTGTTTACTGCCTGTGTCGGTGAGCTGTGCTGTCTGCATGGCTGGATCGTGCTCTGCTGAGGTCTGTGAGGGCTGTGTGCCGAGTGGCTAACTCTGCCCCCATGAGCAGCATCTTGGAAACATCTTGCACAATTGCACTAGAAGAAACTATGAAGAATATTGATTAGTGGCCATTTTTATGGAAGGTGAAAGGGAATCTGAATGGGGCTTTAACAATTCATAATTTTGTCATGTTGCTGTTAACAATATCTGAATCAACTTCAGATTCAACCAAAGAATGCAGCTTTTCTGGCAAGCTGAGAAGGCGATAATGAGGTATTCTGACTTCAACTGTTCCTTACAGCAGCTTTAGTGCAGGGGACAGCATCAGCAAGAGTAGTGGTTTGCTGTTCTTTCTGCTCGGCCTCTGTAAGCTCTGTTCTCCAGAGCACGTCAGCTCAGTGCTGTTCTAACATATTCATCCATGCTGTTCCTGACATACTGAAGCAAAGTCTGTCTGTGATCTGACACCTTTTCTCTTTTTATTTTTTTATTTTTTTTAATTCTATTTTTTTTTGCAAGTTGAGGGAAGATACGGAAATGATACAGAATGGGGGAAGAGAAATGCTTTCAGGATTGTGAAAGGAGCCTGAAGGCATGTAAGGGAGAGAGGATGAAGTGAAGGAACCTCAAAGGTGGTAAAAGGCTGAGGACCCCTTGGTTCCCCACATCCCTCCTTCCCATTCACACCTTCACCCTTCCTTCATGGGGTGTCACCAAAAGTGGAATTCATTTTTGCCTCTGTGGCTGAGGGATGTCCAGGCAATGAAAGAAGCCTCAGAGTTGGGTGAGGAGAAGACATGGTTCAGGGTCCTTTTTCTGTAAAGCACACCTATGGAGAAAGCATAATGGTGGAGAGGTGTGGAGCCAGTGCAAATAACCTTGGTTATTGCTTCATCAAGGCTGGGCCAGGCTCTCAGATTACCTTATGTCCTTTAGCAGGGAGTTGGGTCAAAAGCACAGAAATTGTTCGGCCTACCAGATCCCTACAGAGAAACTTTGGACATTGTTTCCATTGACATTCCCTTATACTTCCACTTCCATTCCTAAATCTGTTACTAACTCCAAAAAGTAAAAAATAGTCCTTAATAAGCATTCTTATATGTATTCAAAAATAACATTTACATATTATTGATAACATGTTTTGACTTTTATATTACTTTATATTTGAATCAATCCATCATTTAGTATAGTTTAAAACTATAGCAAATATTTATTTTCATCTTTTTAAAAGGATATTTACTTTTAAAAGGGGAAACCTGCCTTTTTCTTCATGGGGGAAAGTGCAACTCTTGGGGAAGATTAATTTATAGTTGGTCCCTAATTTTATTCCATGGGTCACTGTTTGCTCATTTGCATGTAGTGCTTGTGTAAAGAAAGGGCTAAAAATAGAGGAGTGAGTTAGCTTCAGTGCCAGAGGTCTGCAAGATCATATCCAAGATGGGAACATGTAATGAGAAGAAAGTTTCTTTTTCCTGAATCTTCCATATGCTTTTGAAGCCTTATTCTCAGAATATGAAATATGAAAAAATAGTAAATTGAATCTTTTCTCTAAAGTGAGAGTTTATGGAAGAATGTATCAGAAAAGACTGTAAGACACAGCTTTCTTTGCTTGCTTGTTTTCCCTAGTCAGTTAAACTAAAAAAGCAAAAATTCTGTGATGGGCTGATGTACTTTTTTGTATTTCAATAACCGTCACCTAATATTTCTGAGAGATCAAGAGTCTATTCGTCACCAGTGCTGAGTAAATCCAGTAGGCAGGCATAGCAGGTTCAGATGTCTGGCTATCTCCAGCTTTAAGCGAAGTCCTGCCTAAAGAGTGTGTCATCCTTCACACAACTCCAAACCCTGCTAAGGATCAATTCTCCAGATGGTCGGAAAAATCAGTAAACAGAAGCACAATCCCTATTTTTGCACTATGGAAGGTCCTTTTCTCCTTCTGACCCACTAAGAGGCCCAGACTCTCAGCCCATTGCTTGGTATGGTTGTCCAATGGCAGGGTGAACTGGAATTTGTGTTGGGTGTCTTGTGACTGGAGGTGTGAATTTGGCTAGTGAGGTTCCACCAGGCTGTGCCTGGGGCTGTGCTGCTGGTGGGGAGCATCTCAGCCACAGGTGATACCTGCTGGGCTGGTGATGTGGCTTTGTGAAATTCTCTGTGCCCACAACATGAGGTCATTGTAGCCACATGGATATTTCCCCAGGCACTTACAGTTAAGAACAAAGAAGTGGTCTTTGTACTATTTCTTTTATTTTCTTTTTTTTTTTTTTTTAAAAAACAAACAATAAACCACCACCACCAAAACCCAAAAAAACACCAAACAAACAAAACAAAAAAAAAAAAACCCACAAAAAACCAAACCCAAAATCCAAACCAAATCAAAGCCTTGAAACTGGAAACCTCCAAAAATTAAACCCGTTTGCTGAATGTGCTTTGGGAGCATAATTTGGACCATAACTCTAAGTACTGGTAGTTAGTCATTATGTCCCTTTTGGGGGACAGTTCTGATCCTGCTTCCCTTCTGCCATACATATGAAGATTTATTTTGCTGTAATAATCACAGAAGCAGAATAAGGAAGGTTCCATTTTCAGACAGCCCAGGGGTATGCAGTGTTCATGTTCAAGAGTACAGCTTTAACAAACTAATTTATTTTCAGAGGAGAAATCATAGCAGTGCTCACTATCTGGGAAATATACAGCTAAAAGGATTTGTTTTACAATAACCACTATGCTTATATGTGTTTATCTTGTATGTGATGAAAGTATTGTCTGGGGAGTAGTTGCAGCAGCAGAGCTACCCTTTTTGCAGTTCTTTGACCTGCTTATTAGATGACATTCTCATTAACTAGTTGAGTTTATATTAGAGGTTTTTAGGGGGACTGTTAGAAGGGTCTTTTAGCACTTCTGTTTTAAATGTTTTATGAATATAAGCAAACTATTTTAAGCAGCTGCTCATCCTTGGTCAGTAATAGGCAGAATACAGCCTTATATGATCAAAATGTTATGCTGTATTTGCAAATTTATATGAGAAATAGTTGCAAATAAAAGTAGAGAAAATGTAAAAGTGTTAAATACATAAATTTTATCCATAATGAAAAGATTGTATTTTTCAATTATTCATTTGTTTACAGTTTATAATATTTTTCTGGGTAGTTGTAGAGGACAAATAAAATGTTTCGGCAAAATGCAATGGTTTGCACTATGTAATTAGTGGGCTATTATTTCATATTTTTTATTATAAGAGGGTAACTTTTGTGTATTAGTTCTGTCATATTAGAGGGGGCAACCCCAAATGTTCAATTTTGAGAGAAAATTCTTAAATTTCCATGAAATTTAAAATAGCAAACAGCCTGTTCTCCCCCAGAATGAATTGTTTTCTCCTCCTGTTTCCTTTCGTTAGTCCCTCCTTGAGTTCTGACCTTTGATTTTTCCTGCATTAATGCAGCTCTGTCTCTGACTCCTCATCAAGCTCTGCCTCTTGCACCCTGCTGAGGCAGGCAGCCCTCAGAAGCAACTGTAAGAGTGGATCATACAGAAGCCACAGCTATGGATCCAAATATGCCCTATGAATGTCATTGAAAGGTGATGACAGGGAGAGCTGATTGGAAAGCAGAATCCATGGTCTGGGCCATTGGGGTAAATCCTGAAATTTCACAAGGAAATGGAATCTTGAAACTTGATTTTTAAAACCACAACGAAGCAGCCCCCTCTCCCCACAACGAACAGTATCATGGTTCAGTTACTTGAGAGAAGACTAACACCATTTTTCTTTTTTTTTTTTTTTTTTTTTTTTTTTTTATTTTAATAGCAACTTGTTAGAAGGCTGTGGAGCTGAGCCCTTAAAACTGGGATTAGTACAGCATAATGACAGTGTAGCTGGCCTTCAGTGTTATGCTTCAGTGGTAGCTGAAGCAAATGGTCACTGGTAAAGCCTTTTATTATATTATGTAGTTGGCAGCTGCGCATGCAATATAACTAGGGAAGCCCCTCAGTAATGCTTGTATGCTTTAGGAAGTTTGTAGCTTCATCTTAGTATTGATATTTATTTGTAAATCAGCATGATTAGGTGTAAATTACTTTGATGTAACGTTGTGCTGACCCTCCTTATGTAGATGAGCAGCTGGCATGGAAAACATTTTGTACTTATGCCAGAGAAAGGCTATGAAACTGTAAAGGAAACCCTAGGCTGAGAGTCCTGGGCCTGATGAACTTGCTGTTACCACCTCTGAATAAGCTGGCTAGAGAACAGCCCAGGCATCATGACTGTATAGCACCTTTCCTCAGGAACAGCAAATCCTGCAAAAAAAAATCCTTCACTGGCTTACGGGCAAGGAGCTACCTTGTCAAAAGAGTGGGAAAAACTGACAGTTAGCTGTGACTGGCATATAGTAGTGTGAGGAGGCTATTAATTACCTCCCCATCAGTCAGTCACAAGCACAAAAGATGCAGTGGATTCAGGAGGGTTGCAGGTCATTTGGGGCTTGCCCTTTTTTACCACTATTTTCATTTTGCCTGCATACAGTTGGATTTGGGAAAGCTGGTGATGTGCTGCTCAGTGGGGAAGCTTCATCTATCTTGTTGCCCTGATGCAGTGACAGGGTATTCGGATTCTGAGATGAGGATTCAGGTTGGTGCTTTTTGCTAGCAGCACGCAGTGCTAGAGATCAAAATGTAGTTCTCTGACTATCAGAACTTTAGAGACCTGACTCAAACCACATATTGAACTGTGGGAGAATATTTACTGCTAAGGTTATGGGAATTGTAACCACTGCTTATACATGCTCACTTATGGCTGTATCTTGCTCTTTATCTTAGATGCTATAGGGGAAAACCACAAGGAAATAATACTTGAATTTACAAAAGCTTCTATTGAGCAAATCAGTCACACCCTCTACAGCTACAGGTTGAGCTGACTAGTGACAAGCCAACTATACTATGAATGGAGAAAGTTCTATGGGGATAAATTACTCTGTGTCATAACGTGTAGGTACGAAGGACTGACTTAATTAGTGTAACCTATATAAGTTTTATTCCTTTCTAGATGCTTGCCCTTACCTGTAGAATTTTTAGGCTCAGTGGTGTGTTCCTGTGAGATGCTTTGAAAAGCAACGGCAGTCATATTGCCATCTATATAGTAAACACTTTAATTTGCTATGCCTGCTCTTTTAGCAGAGTATTTTTGAACTATGTGTAAATGCTTCACAGGTGGTGATTCCATCTTCCGTATTTCTGACTTGCTTCATTAATGTCTGTACCTCTGAGGATTATAAATCAGTTAATCACCAAGGTGTGTGGTTTCTGTTTACTGGAGAGGATAGGAAGGGGGATATTAATAAATGAAAACAGAGCTGTGCAAATCTCCAAATTCTTAGGTTGCTGCTGAAAACACCTGTGGAAAGGCAACTGTCACAGCTGCACAGCATGTCTGAAATTGGAGATGTTGTAAATATTAGCATGATTTGTACCTGTTACTGGTTGACAATAAAATAGTTAAAATAGGTGTGGAAACATGCCTTTCATGTGTGTTATGTTATAGAGTTGTACTGTTTAATGACACTTGATGTGGTTTGAAAGATTTCTATGCAAATGCTTTTCACGTGACATCACATAATGAAACAAAGTGAATCTGTATGCCCCAGAACACAACAGGATCTGTTGGCTGTGGCACAGACTCTGACAGGTGAACATAGATTTATATACATTAAATGCTTTTTTATTTGGATTTCCTCGTGTTCAGCTAGTGTTGCAGTTTCCTTTCTGAAACTTGAATCTCTTTGGTATAACGGCTGGCTGGTCTGGTTTGGACCAAATCTGCAGGAGTATTTGTAAAGAATTAATCCTTTTCTGCAGTGATTTGGCACTGTTTTCCTTCTCATGTATGGTAGTGACGATTGCTGAACCCTTTTTCAAGGGTTCATAGAAAGGCTCATAGCATGAAGCAAAAACAACTTCAAAAGCATGTTCTGTTGTAAATTTTTTATGAAAAATAGTGTATGGTGTTGGAAGCTGATGTGGCATGGGATTTTTGTATTGCACGTGAAGAAAACCGTAGAGCAGAAGTGAGGAGGAGGGTTGCACTGTTAGCATGAATAATATACCTTTATGAAGTCTGGTAAATACCTTAACTGAAATAAACATCTTGGATCAATCCATCTGAATCCATTTATTTTAATTTAAAGGAAATGAATTGTGCCTAGGATACAGTTACTTTTATGATGAATATAGATGTTCCTTATTTTTTTCTTAACAGGAAACAAAGTAATGATTTCTATAGAAACATGTAAATGATTAATTCCCTGCCCGTTTTATTTTATAAGTGGCACAAAAATTGACTAGAGGAAATAAGACACAGTGTGTGTGTGAGGAGGAAAGTCTTTTGTGAAAGAAATTTCAACCAATACTCAGGTTAAGCACTTTGCCAGAATTCTGGGAATACTTTGCTACATTCACTAATTACAGGCTTTCCTTTAAATTTACAATTTACCGTTGCAAAGTAAATACACAAAGCTGTCTGCAACACACAAACCCTTTTATTTTGATTTGTGTTACAGTAGAATGAAGTTGACCTTACAGGTCTTGAAACTGGAACCTGTGCAGCTCCATAGTGTTGTACTTGGCCTAAATAGGTCTCCTCAGAGGTGAATTTTAGGGTTCAGTTTGCCATGGTCATTCCTTGTGCCAGATCTGGGGGTTTCTCTGGTTTTGGAGCCCTTGTTTCCGATCTGTTTGGGTTTCCATGAATCTTTCTGGTGGCTAACATGACTGCAGAAGACTGTGAGGGAGGGAGACAGGCATCCACAGCAGACTGTTTGGGGGAGAGGTAACTACTGTGTTTGCTGGCAGCAATTTTGCGTTACTATGATGCAAAACAGCTTCCTTATTAGCTCAGTTCCAGAACTAGAATTATTTTTTTCCACACACTGTGGGTATTTAATTTGTCTGGCCCTCACTGTGGGGGTCTCTGTGCCATAGCATCTATTCCTATGATTCTGCAACATGATATGAAATAATAGAGTTTATTGAACTTGTCAGCTGCATTGTGGTTCATGTATTGCTAGGGGCAGTGTGGTTTTTGAAATGTCGTAGCTTAGAAACTAAATAGTATGACTGAATAGAGGGTCAAAATCAAATTAATTTAATTGTTATTTTAAGAGGGTATAGTTAAAAGAGACTTGAGCAATAAATCAAGTCTTTACCATCATTTATTTAATAGGCTTGAGTCAGCAACCTGAAACATGGTTTTAGTTGAGAAGATGTTGACAACTTCACCCTTATCTGTAAAAATTATGTGTATTAACTGCACTGAATTCCTCACAAAGTAAGCTTGTCCTTTTAATAATAGCATTAGGGAGTAAATAGGTGTATTCTGACAAAAAAAAGAAAATAGCTGTTTCCAAACGTGCATTTTTCTAAAACTGATCTTATAAATTGAAACAGAAAACATGCATAAAAATAAGCTCTGTTTTGCAAGAGTTAAGCTTTTTTGTCTACTAACAAGGTATTGGGTTAAGCTTTATTTTGAGACAATGTGGATGTTTAATATTTGCTAGAAACAGATCTTTGGGGGTTTGGTTTTGGGTTTATGTTTTGGTTTTGGGGTTATTTTAAGATTTGGAGCTAGGTATGCAAAATGGAAGATACCTGAAATTTTTTTTAAATTCTTCATAAGTCTTAGTCCTAGAAGAATTCAAAACAATGTGTGCTATCTATGTAATCAGTGTTGGACTTGTGACACTGCTTTAAAGCGTTATGTGGCTTCCAATCTCTAAAAGTGCATCCTGATTTTAAAGAGACTACCTGAAGGTGTAATTAAATTACATAACCATTTTGGTGTGGTTGACTCACTGTAAGGTGTTCTGTGTAGGAGGTATGCAGCTACTTAGCCAAATACTTTTATCTCACTATTATTAGGCTTGTAAAGGTGCAAGTTCTAGTTCAGAATTGGAACTAGTGTAGATTGAAGCTTGTCCAGAGTTTGGGAAACAAATGGGCCTGAAACTTTGGCCAGATTTCAAGTGAAAATTCAGTAGTGCTAGAATAGGTAAATATATATTTTTAAACTGGATTTTATGGCTTCATTTGAATTCGTAGAAGTTGTTTGTTTTGGGGCATCTTATTGGAAAGGGTTCAGGCTACTCTGTAGAGTGGGGTTCAGCTGAGTGGATAATACTAGGAATGAAAAGATATGCCATTCTTTGTCCAGGCTTCTGCTGATCTCACTGCTACTCATAGCTCTATTCCAGTTGGGATTCTTACATGATATATGTAGAGGTGATTGTTTGTCTCCCTTAAAGATTAGATAGGGCTCATCAGATCACTTTGCCATAAACCAGAAGTCTTAATGTTAGAGGTCTTTAAGCTCCAATACAATGGTATGATGAAAAACTCAAAAGTCCATGTGTGCAGTGTCTTGAACTCTTCTTGCTTTTAGTAGACTCTGAATCATTTCATAATGGTATAAAACACCACTGCCAAAAAATAAATGTTACATCTTGACAAATATTTACAGGCTGGTAGTCATGAGGCTTCTTTAGGATTACTTATGTTTTTCTAGAATTAATGCTGTAATAATTTAGTAGATTTGGAAAAAACCTTGCAGAAATGCAGGTGGCAGCAATGCCAAGGCACAACCCTTCTGGAGTAAGGGGTTAACTTTTTCTCTTTTTGATACTTTTTTTTGGGGGGGGTGG
>NW_009911654.1:805-39700 GCF_000696875.1 Nestor notabilis | reverse complement strand
AAAAAAAAAAATCACACTCACATACTTACAGACAACTTGCCCAAAGGGATTATTTTTTGCCTTTTGCTTGGGATTTTTTTTATGAACTTACTAGTTACTTATTTTACAAGCTGTTGATCAAACATAGGTGGATGCACCAGACAGCAGCTTCTGGCCATCACATGCAGAGAACCAGGAACCTTGCTCCTGCACTGCAGAGTAGGATACTTGAAACAAGATACTCTTTATCCAAATGCATGTTTTGGTTCTCTAAAATAAACCTTTTTATTCTTGCATTGTAGAGAGAGGCACAATGTTACCCTGCTCTGGAATCACATTTGAAAACAAACAACTGCTGTATTCACAGAATAAACCACTGGAGAATGTGTTGTGAAAAGCAGAGAAAGGACCTTCTTTAATATCCTACCAGCAAGAATTTGAGTCAGTGCTGTAGGATAGTCTCATATTCTCCAGCATAGTAAGAGCATCTAAGAAGACTCTCAAAACCTTTTGAACTAGTTTAGCAAGTGTTGTCTAGCAAAACTGGAGCACTTGGCACTGAAGGGATCTGAGAGACTGAACTGTAACCAGTCTCCACCGTCCACTGTGTCAAGAGATTGGTGTGAGAAGCTGAGCTAAGACTCCACCATCCATTGTCTCAAGGATTGGTGTGAGGAACTGCTGTCCGTCATCACAAGGACTGCTGACAGACATGCACAAGACCAGCAAAACTGGATGCACATGATCCACCAGGAATGTGCAGTAGGTGACATTAAGAACAGAGGTACTTCCCCCTAATGCATTACAAAAGGAGGGAAAGGTAATTGCTGTTGGGGGCACCCACCACCAAAGATGACAACTACGGACCCTCGGGATGCTGCTGGATCCCAGTGGTGACTATTTCTCTCTGCACTCTGAATTCTTGCTTCATTTCTGTCCTTCTTACGATCTGTCCTATCGCTTTTTATAATAACCATCTTCTTTGCAACCATTATACTTTTATAATAATCAAACTGACTGACTGCAGTACTTGACCTTGTCTGTGTCTTAATTTCACTCTGGGGATCATGAACAGAGTATTCCTGACACTGGGTTTTATCCAGTCAGACCCTGGGGGTTGGAACTAGATGATCTTAAGGTCCTTTCCAACCCTAACTATTCTAAGATTCCATGACAGGGGAGAAGGAAGGGTTTTAAACATCCATAATATCATTCTAATCTGACAACTTTGATCATAGTTTTACCCCCAAAGATGCTCATAACAAAAGTCGTAAGAGACTGTTTAAAGAAATCTAGTTTGCTCTTTCTCCAAAGTTATAGTCTTCACTAAATGTGTCATCGAAGCAATTCAGCTACACACACAAGCAGTGTAGCTAAGCAAGGCATTTTCAAGCAGATTTAAACTTCACTTATATTTGTTTTCTCTAATTGTGTAAAGGATTTGATTCAGTGTATCTCAAAGTGGAAAACTAGTTGGATCTGCAATACTTTACTATTTAACATTTTAGTCTTTTGAAAAGGAAAACATTCCTTTAATTTCAAAAATTAAAGAGAAATATAAAGTTATCCAATTCATCCATGAGGCAGGAGGGGTGGGGGGGATGCTGCATTACCCAGAGTTTGGCCTAAACACCAGGTTTTAAAGTATGTTTTATTCAAGGACAGACAAAATGGTAACATCAATGCAAGCAAAGAAAAGTAAACTATTCCCACAAAGAAAACCTATTTTTCTCCAATAAACACTAGGGATAAAAGGTAGTTCATTCAGGCAGGGCATAAATTATCACAGTATACAGAAAACACAAGCTGTTTGAATTGTTAACCTACTATAATGCAACCCTATGTTTACAGCAAAATCATTTCATGGGTTTTGAATATATATAGAAGGCCTTTTTCCCTTTTCAAGCCCCTGAGTGGTCTTCTGAAACCTAATCTGAACTGACATGTCTGCAGTCATTTGAATTGCATTTATATGCCATGAACTTTTAAAATGAAATAAGATGGTGGTGGGTGAATCTGAAGTCTTCTTAAAAATGGCTTTGGGGACTTTCTGTAAACATATCATTTGCCTACCAACCATTTCTGAAAAGGTGTTAAAGGTATTCTTCCTTTCAATTAAAGGACAAATTTTATGTGGGAATCAAGTTAGCAATGCTTTCTATTTTAGTGTATTATACTATTATTAGATGACATAAAACCTGATCTTTCCCAAGTGCTCCCTAACTGACTCAAAATTATCTAAGTCCTCTCCTTTAATTTAAGGTGACTCCTCTATGTTTTTCGTTTTTCAAAGTTATACACTATGGCATAATAATTTCAACGCACAGATCATTCATTAGCCATTTTTAGCAATATAGGCTGAAAAGTTTATTTCCAGATTCAGAAATCTTCACAGAATCCCACCATTTCCAAACATATTTGTTTGATTCTATTCATTTTAAACATTGTTTAGATTTGTTTTCGTGAATGAAAAGGCTTGACGGTGAAAGGATTAACTTTCAGGCTGTCAGCTTACATAAAGACACAGTAACAGCTGAATCATCCTTTTCTTATCCTTGGAGGTCAGCAAGCTATACAAACATTTAGATAACAATCAGTCAAAACTAGAGTAATTCAGCTATTTTTATCCCCCAAACTCTTTTTTTTCCACTAGTCACTAGACATAAATGCAGATTAATCCAACTGAACTGCCAAAGAAGTGCTCCATATACCAACAGATCTTTGGTTTGTGGGCAACTTGGTCTTCCTGAGCTTTAATAACTGAGGGATTATTATTGCCTACTGAAGTCAGCAAGACAACTGCATCACTTACTGCACTTTGGGGAGTACTGAGGTGGGAGAAAAACATCCAGCGAAATCCTGTCTTCATGATGTAAAAGAAATATCTTCTACTCATTTAACTGAAGCAATGATTTAACTCAGAAATTATGTTCCAAAACTCAGGAACTTAACTTTTAATAAATATGGAATTTAATTTTAAAAGGAGAAAAAGAGTAAAATTTCCATGGGCAAACTATTTACTTTCTATGTAGTATTCACTATTCCAGAATTAGGCTCTGTCTTGAGTAATTTAAGTAGCAGGATTTAGGAGGAGAAGACTTCCTACCTGGCAGACAAGCCCAGCTCATTCCGAAAACCCAGCAATTCAACCAGCTACTTCAGAAGCACATCAGTACTTCCTGACTACTTGATACACACATTGAGAGTCATTTTATCTTAATGTCTGGGAAGCTTTCCTCTTGAGCATACGAATGTCTACAGAAATATTTGCTTCCCTATGACAGGCACATTTTACAGGAATAATAGCAGTTTATCATATTCTAGTCATAAACTTGTTCTGAAACAAGTCTGTATCCTTACATACAAGACTGGAAAAGACTTCCTAAAAGCTTATTTCTGGTTACTAAAAGAAAAGTCAGAGTAACAATGCAGATGACCTACTAAACAGCATCCATTAGAAAACAATCTGCCAGTTGCTAGAAATCACTAAACACTAAATACATACCAGACTTGAAATTTTGTTTAAAAGAATCAAGTTCCCATGCAGCAAAAGACTAAGGCACAGGCAGTTGTGCTCGATTATATATAGATAAAATACAATTTAACAAATACCAGCGATTTTAAAGATATGCCAAGACTTGAAAGACTTGTTTCAGTCCTGACACAAAACAGGCGAGATAGTTTGATGGAAGCCACTATTTTTAAGTAAGACACAAACACAATCTCTGTGCAGTCTCTGTTTCAAAAGGGACAGGGAGAGTACAATTTTCACTTGTTCTGTTACCATGAGTCTACAAAATGGGTTGGTCCCCAATATCTTCTTATCATCAGGCCTATACTAAAGAACCAAGTGCACTTTATGGTTAAATGAACTAACACTGAATGCCTTAACTGTGTTATGCACAACGTGGAAACATAATAGCCTTCCAGCAGTTATTCAAGTAGCCTTTCTTCATAACATTCAGTGGTATTTGTCAGTCTCCTAGAACCTACTATTTTACCTTCTCTACCTCTATACCAATTAGGTTAGTTCAGAAAGTCAGCAGAAGTAATGATGCAAGGTAAGAATGCTTTTGACTAATCAAAGATCATAGATTTACCTTCTGCAAGCATGTCTGGCACATCTGCTTGATAGCGAGGCCCCACTCGGATTTCTCCCTTGTCTGCTAAAAGCGTTTTCAGTGATGGATCATACACCAGTGAATAAAAAAAGGTATCCTAAAAAAGAAGACACATTTGCAACACCATAATGGTTTTTCTTCAACCCTCCATGCATGCTTTAAGAGAGCAAAGGTTTGGTACAGTAAGCCTTATTTGAAATAAGGAGGATGTTTCATGAGTACTTTCAGTAATGAGAAGATTCATACAGAAAAATGTATCAGTGGGTTTGAAAAGAATTAATGTTAACTGCTTTCTGAATTTCACATGTATCCTCTCAAAAATCACTACCTGATTGACTTTGCATTATAAATTAATCTGGAAAGAGCATAAAAACACTGCCAGTGTCTGAAAAGGGCTTACACAAAAATACCTGCTGCAGTCACCTGAAGAATCAGTCAGTCCTGTTCGCAGAAAATTATTACTGATTACCAGTAGTTTTGGTGTAGAAATATATGGACATGCTCATTTCAGGTAGAACCCACTGCCTGATGTATTCAAACACTCTGAAGAAAGATATGTGTATTTTGAGGGTATTTTGCAGTACAATTATCTTTCAAATTCTCAGGAAGTTTCTTCTCCCCTGGTAACACTCAGAATTTTCAGTCCCTTCCACTAGAAACTAAAGGTGAGGAGATATTGCCATGCAATAATTCAGAGACCTTAGAATTCAACTCCTTGGCTAAGCTGCCCTCAGGAGCCTCTCTTGCTCTCTCTGTCCATTAACTACAGAATATTCTTCTTTCTAGAATCCATCTGGGGGAGTGGGAAGGGGAAGGAAAAAGAAAGAGATAAAGCAAAAAGATAAAATAAGAGGGGAAAAAGGCACCACGTGAATTCCCCCTTCAGTGTCTGTACAGGAGAAAGCCTGGATCATTTTCTTTTATAATACATGTTACGTACTACTTTGAATTGATGATTTTCAAAATACAACCACATTTATCCAAAACCCATCATGTAAGAGTGGCAAAAAAATCTTTATTCAATAACATTTTTCGAATCAGTGTTTTCTACAATGTAATTTTTCTAACTTATCATTCAAGAAAAGATCTTCAAACTATTATCTGCCCATTTATTATTAACACAGCCATAAAAAAAAACCCCAACACATAAACCCATCCAGTATTTACCCAAAAAGAAGTCATGTCTTACCTCTTTCTCCAGGTATGACAGCACAGATTCGGTCTCATTCAGAAGTGCAACACTGCATTTTCCCCTACACAAACGTAAGGAAGGACTATTACTTTGTAAAAAGTTCAATTTTTTATGAGGTCGAGAAGTTATTACCAGAAAATATTTAAAACTATTACATTATTTTTTTTATATAATATAAAATGAACACTGCGATACTTTTGAGGTACCAAAATTAACATCAAAGCAACCAAATGAATGAACACATGTCCTCAAATACACAGGAATTCTGCCAAACTGGGGAATAGTTTCAGACAGAGAGAAGCAATGAAGGAACAAGAGGTACTATGGCAAACAATAAATACATATACAGTTACAAATGCTTGGATGAGTGAAGCATCACCTCCCAGTGGCTCAGCCCCAGTTCAGTTCCTAATTTGAAAACAACCCAAAGTAGAAAGAAACAATGGAAGCTTTTGCCACTGGCCTGTAAAATACTGTTCTTTTTTGAACTGAATCATGGAATTCTATCCATTTCTCCTATGACCACATTAAAACGCTAACTAACACATTTCAGTGCAGGCTGCCAAAAGCTTCCTGTTATTCAGCAGTGGTATAGATCCGCCCATGTATAACATCAGTAGATAATATCACAATGGGGGTTTGACCACACTGCCCCAACCCCTTCTTTATCCCCTTCTCCCCCATTTCTTCACCCTCAGACTCCTCTGCCTACAACTTCACTGATTCTCTCAATATAACATTAAGCACGATTAGTAAGTAGAAAGCCTAGAGAAGAGAAGTTGCGTGGAGACCTCAGAGCAGCTTCCAGTGTCTGAAGGGTGCTACAAGGATGCTGCAGAGGGACTCTGCATCAGGGACTGGAGCGACAGGACAAGGGGTGATGGGGTCAAACTGAACCAGGGGAAGTTCAGGTTAGTTATAAGGCAGAAGTTCTTTATTGTGAGGGTGCTGCAGAGGAAGCTGTGGCTGCCCCATCCCTGGCAGTGTTCAAGGCCAGGTTGGACACAGGGGCTTGGAGCAACCTGCTCTAGTGGAAAGTGTTCCTGCTCGGGGCAGGGCACTGGCACTGCATGAGCTTAATGTCCTTTCCGACACAAACCGCTCTAGGATTCTATGTGGATGAAAAATGCTAAGTGTGCTGAATCACCTTGCTAGCAACTGCCCTTTTTATGCTATCATTTTCAACTGAACTAACATTTTATAATAATATGCAAAACTTCTTCCTTACTTCACCTTGTATTTCATGCACCTAGGTTTTATTTAGTTCCTATCAGTTTAGTCTCTTACTAGGTGGTTTCAGTGGCCTTAGAGATATGGCTATTGGACCTCTGCCCAATACTCCCTTCTCACATCGAGATGACCAGCATACAAATATATAGAAGAGAACTGTTTGCAGAGACCTCCTTGATTTTAAAATACCACCAAAGAAGTTATTGTAAAAAATTTATTTCAGTGAACATTAAGTGTTAAGCTCAACCTTAATCACTAGATGCCAAGTGTTTATCATATGGCAGATCTTCACAGCTAATGTTTTATTCATTACCATTGCACGTCCTAGGAACTGGGGTTAAACCACATGTTAAACCTGCAGTATACAACCTCCTGAAGTTCTCTTCATCTCTGCATTTGTCAGGAGAAGCACACCACCAAAGAGAGATCATGGGAAGATGAGCGAGTAAAACCTGAGCACAGTGCACAACAGCAGAGCAAAAACTACAGGAGTAGGGAAGCAGGAAACCTTCTCTATACCTGACCATGCCTTTGAATGTTATTTGAAGCTGTTGGTCTTGATAATTCCAGATCATTCACTTCTCAAAAATGAACATGTACCAAAGTCATCCTGTCAACTTTAACAGATTATAGTGTTAAAGGCTAAATGGGAGTTTGTCTTTCCAGTTCGCTCCTATTCCATACACCTCTAGTATGCCCTCTCTGCGCTACAGCCTACCCTTACTTAACCCCAGTTATTGCAGAGGCATTCTTTCATGGTGACTGCAAGATTTCACTGACTGACTTTATACTTCATGGCTGCAAGTTGAAATCATTTCATTTTATTTCATTAAGAGCCAAGATCAATCCCCCAGCATGTCTTGTAAGTGAGTGAATTTCTATTTGCTATTACATTTCTTTGTACAGTATTTTAACTATCTAATGGCTGGAGTCACACACACAAGTAACATTTTATATGCATATATGATATCTCACATGCACGACAGTCTCAAAGGAGGCAATACTAGAAATGCACACACTAGACACAACCCTAAAATGAAGAAAACCCGAAAACACCTCACCCAAACATGACAAAACAAATAAATTGCATAAAGTCAGAATCAGAAAAAGTTATCTGCATAAGTTTCCACTTTCTATAATCTAGAAACCTGCAATACCTATCACTAATGATTTAGAATATTTACCAAACAGAATGCCTACCATTTATATATCTCCTCCTCCACTTTTTCCATCAGAGGAAAATCGTCTCAGCTCACTGTAAATAGTTTACTAGGTAGAACCAAGCATCTAGCTCATTATACTGCTTCTGGCATCTCTCATAGATGCCCAGGAAATAAGTGAATACAGATTTGCAGTGATACATCTCTAAATGTTCTCCAACCACCACTGCACTTTTCACCCTTTCTTCCAATACTAGTAATCCAATGCCCTGGAGAGAAAGCTAATGTGTTTTAAACCACATGGCACACTAAGACTTGGGAGTTCTTTTTTAAGGCATGTATCTAAAAACCCAGACCTTCTCCACATTTACATATAATATTCTTCTCCTCTCAGTGTTCTGGAACTTCATTCATTAATGTTTTTAAACAATTTTGGATAACTGGGACAGATGGAGCTATATCAAATAAAGAATAGATATAAAAGGACAAAATCTGATTATTCTATCCAAGAGAAAGGGGGGAAAAAACAAAGAGGGAATGAGGAAGAAGCTACGGAGACAAGTATTACGAGTATTACTTAGACTGGAACAGTATAATGCCATAGTTGCATTGTTCTATTGATGGAGTCTTCTGCTTGAAAGGTGCCACAAAAAAATAACCAAATTAAGGTAAAAACTACAAAGAATTACCCAGCTTTTGTGAAATGAGATAAGAAACCTTCCTCTTATCTGACTGACTCTGATTTAAGCTATGTTCTTCCACCAAGCAGCATTCTTAACTGGTACCAACACAGTGAATTGCTAGCAAATAGCACCAGAAGGTCTCAATGACGTTAGGAATATATACCTGGGTTTGACCTTTTTCTCAAATTAATAATTCAGAAAAACTCTTTTTACTTCCTGCAAAATTAGGCAGAATTTCCCTTGTATGAATGTTGGGGGAAAGCCTTGAATACTTCAGTAACGTACAAATAACTGCAAACACATAAGTTAGCTTTTGTGTCTTCATGTAAAATTCAATTCTGATGAGACTGAAGTGTCCCTTCATAATCCTTTCTGCTCTTAGATGTACTTTATATTTAAACTGGTCACAAATAAGAAGTTATTCCACTGCACTGACAACAATGCCAACAAAACTTGTTATTAAATCAGGCTGCAAGAAAAACTAACTTTGAGGTCTTGCAATGAAAGGAGACAACAACTTGCCTATATATATCTGTTCAAGGTGTTACCAGCCTCTATCATATCAACCACTCGGTGTTCAGTTGCTTTCCCTAGCCTAGGAACCAGAGCTACAACTCGTAACTTTGTTCTTTTCTTTAAAGAATTAACCATGTGAAAGCTGTTTTCACATGTTACACCTTAAAATCACAGAATGGTTTGGGCTGGAAAGAACCTTAAAGCTCATCCAGTTCCAACCCCCTGCTATGGGCTGGGACACCTTCCACTAGAGCAGGTTGCTCCAAGCCCCTGTGTCCAACCTGCCCTTGAACACTGCCAGGGATGGGGCAGCCACAGCTTCTCTGGGCACCCTGTGCCAGCGCCTCAGCACCCTCCCAGGGAAGAGCTTCTGCCTTAGATCTAACCTGAACTTCCCCTGTTCAAGTGAATGATGCTGACAGACACCTACCAAAGTCTTCACAGCAATTTCAAGTTCTCCAGATTGCAAAGGTATTTACAACTGGAGAGCAAGCTATTGCACAACACTAAAACCAAGCAAAGCAAAGCATCATTATAAATCTGCAACAGACCCCTAACTAGAGCTTAACTTTTAAAATATTCAGTTGATATCTAGAAATGTCAGAAGACAGACATGCATTGTACTGATTCATACTTAACTGGCTTGAGTTTGGCTCTGCGCATTTAAGGAGATGTCTCAAACGACGGGGCAAAAAACAATCAGCATTTGATAGAGGAATACTACTGCTATCTGTCTCTCCAACAAAATGATACCAGTCTCCCAAACAGTGTAAAATTGTGTATTTGTGACCAAAAGAGACATCAATAAACTTGGTGTTACTGATTAACACAGTCTCAAAAGAATAGACTTAGGAACAGAATGCACAGCAGATTGATTCATGTACATCTAAACGAACCAATAAATAGCTGGCATCTACACGTATGGACAGTTCATATGGATGGCCCAAGCTTTTTATGCTGCATGTGGCTTTTGGACACTAAAAAAAATAAAATAAAATAAAAAAAAAAATCAGAGTTTTAATCTTTTAACCAGCAGGAGTGCTGATTTTGAGAACTCCAAATGAGTAAGAATTAAATGCAGTCTCTTGGAGCAATCACGCACAACTGACATGGATTTTCAAGTATTGCATATTCTTAAGGTTCCAACTTTCATGCAGTTGCCAAGTCACAATCTAAACAGGACAAAACATTCCCAACATGAGACAAACGCACAAAAGGCAAAATTAAAGGAGACTTTGCCATTCAGTAGCAATTTACACAGTTTCTATGTTTAAACTGCTATGCTGTTAGCTGAAGAGCCAAAACGTTCAACAACTCTACCAGAAGATCCTATCTTGAGAGTTGGAGAAAATGTTAAGAGGTAAATGTAGGGGTCTGTGAACATACATGCACTTGAAACAAGCTTTAACACATTACCCACTTAACAACCACGTTTACACTAGTACTGCTCAAGCCTACATTACTGACTGAATCTTGTGTTCTGTAGCTGAGAAGGGTGTGCAAGAAAACAGCGAGTAGAAAGAACAATGCACTGAGTGACACAGAGAGAGGTGAATGTTTTCTTGGTCTGGGCACAGTAAAACTACACGCTTTGATACTCAAAATAAGCATAACCACATATATACTTCCTATAAACTACTGTAGGAAACTCAAGTCATTGGTATTTTTAGTTTAGGGAATAATTCGTGCTAAAAAGTAAAAGATTGCTAACTTTTAACACAGCAGCAGCAGCAACACACATACTGAACAAAACCACAGCAGTCTGGTTAGGAATGATTTTTCATGGCATCTTAGAACCATTTCAGTTGCAAAGGACCTTTAAGATCTTCGAGTCGCCCGGCTCAGAAGCAATGCACATCACTCCATGCAATGGAACTGGAAAGTTTTGCACCATACGAAAGACTCCTGTTTTGTAAGTATGTCACTAGAGGGAAATCTGTACTGATTTTCAGGTGTCTGAATGACAAGTTCCACTGATAAATACACTTTTATACTGTTACTAGTACTGGCTACAGACCATATCTGAGAAAAGGATTCTGGCCTAAACTGAATTTTCATCTTAGTTCATATAAGAACTAGCTGAATGCTACTGGGAGAGTCCCTTTGCTCTAAATAAATTCGACCCAGAAAAGAACAATACTTTTCTTAACAAGCCAAATCAGCAGGTAAGCACATGCCTGTGCAAAGCAGATTCACTCCTTATCTAGTCCAATTTATACCAGAAAAAATAAATTAGGCTTTTAAGGCTCAAAGCAAGCTTTTAAAAAGTAGCTAAAATTTGTATCTCATAGATAGGCCAGGTTGGACGAGCCTAGGGCAACATGGTATAGTGGAAGGTGTCCCATGGTAGGGGGCTGGAACCAGATAATCTTAAGGTCCTTCCCAACCCATTCTATGACATATATACAGGCACATGCGAGGTATATAATGCATACACACACTCCCCTCGTCTGCCAGAAACTTCTGGTTTGCCAAGGATGCCAAAACTAGATAGAAATCCTGAGGCAATACCACCAAACCCTAAGGTGCCATGCCTTAAAAAGTCACATTTCTTCTATCAAATGACCTGCCCTGTCTGTTTTGAGGTTCAGACCTTTTGGTGTGTTTAAAATGAAAGAATCCCACATTGAGAAAAAAAAGTATTTCTCCACACTTTAGTTGCTTGAAGTAGTAATATTAGTGGCTCCTGATGAGACCATGAAGAAGAAAGCACAGCATAAAGAAACCTGTATGATAAAACCGAGTTGTTTATTATGCATGATACTTCTACAGGCAGTTTTTGTATAGCACAGCATGTTTTACACTGAACATACTTGTGCTGCTTTTTCTGATAGGTCTACAAAGTGGCACCCAGAAAAGTTACTTTACTCTATCCAGGAGCTATGGAATAATTTAACAAAATGAAAACAAAACACACCCAACAAACCAAATCAAAACCCACCACTAGAAGTAACAAGAGACTGTGATCTGGACTGCATTACTGATCAGAATAATGTGAAAAGATGGAGGGGGAGAGGAGGGAGAGTGAAAATGTATTAAACTAACATAGGGAACCATTTGAGAACTGAAGGAAACCAAGATTCTTATTGTTTGATAGTTTAAAAGGTTGGACTTGATGACCTTAAAGGTCTTTTCCAACCTAGCTGATCCTATGAGTCTATGAAATTAAAGTACAATTTTTGTATGCTTGCATGTAAAAAATATGCAAAAGCTCCAAATTTCCTGATGAAAATTAAAGCACTCTTCTCATGATTTATTTGGAAGCCCATTAATGTCACGTATGCACAGGCATTCTGCAAAAATACTCATCTTCTCCCCGGTTATATTAATCAGCCTTCAAGAAAATTATCTTAGGCAATCACAATCTTTAAAAGCCTCATGATGTCCTTAAAGCATGGAATGGAAGTAATAAACCAAGCCAGAGCATCTTAAGATAGTTTGGGGTTTGTGTTTTAGTTTGAGGTTTTTTAAATAGATGGGATGTATGAGAGGGATTCATAACTCAGAAAAAAATGAAGATTTCAGAGTCAAGAGTTCAGAAGGTTTTTCAGAATTGAGGCCATTGGTATATAGAAAGTTTGGATCTGTTGCTTATGCCAAGCATCAGATACAATCCTCTGAGAAACGTAAGAAACACTTAGTTCATCCATTGACAGATCAGATAAATACTCCCCATTAAAGAGTACGTAGATTTATTACAGTAATTTTAATCCCCTCCATAATGACAAACATGCACATAATGCACAGGTTTCACACACAGACATGTTGAGTCCAGAAATCAAGCTCAGCGAGAATTTCAGCATCTTGAAATGGTGTCCAAGAAGAGCAAGAAGTACTCGTGGAAAAAAAACAGTCTCCAGGAGAAAACCAAACCGAAACACAAAGGGAAACCCACAAAACCAAAGTGACTGCGATCCCTTGGATCTAGTGGTACAGACACATGCAATTAGCAACTGATAAAACTATAAAGTCTACAGTAATTATCCATCACAAACAGTTGAGATCACAGCACCACTCTGCACAAAACTGTGTGGCCTGAATCAGGTGAAAGAACAACTAAAGAGGTCATGACAGTCCCACAGTGGCCACATTTGGTCCCAGGGAAGGACTCTTAAATTGTATTCAATAACTTACCAGAAAGAATGCTGAACGGAGGGGATTCAGCACACCTCAGTTTTAGTTACTAAATATTTGTCACCCTGCTGTTAACTAAGACAGAATTTTGACAAAGCAGCATTTAACCCTAACAAAACCCCACACAACTGCATCAACCCAAATCCCACACAGTTGTGCCAACCCAACCCCACACAATTGTACCAACCAACTAAATCACCAACATGACAGCAAACAAATACTCTTTTCCCTTCACAAATAGCCACCACTCTTTGAAACTTGCTCCCATTCTCAAGCTGTCTTGACATCAGGCAAATAATCTGTATACAAGCCTCTTTTTACTTTGCATGAGTTCATTTTGTAGTACAGAGCAGTCCGAAAGATGCACACCTGATTTTACTATGACATCTGAGAACTCCTGGCTTACATCTGCTTCCCAAATACTTAAAATAACACTACCACCACCACAAAAAAAACCCAATCCCAAGACTGAAACACAGTTATTAGCAAACAAGAACTAAGCAAAGATAATGAAATAGCAAGATAAACCCTCAAGGATAAATTCTTCTACTCAATGCCTACAAAGTATTACAATTAAAAGCAATCACAAATGATCTCAGAAGTTAATGCAAGCTTTTCCAGCAATCTGAACACGTTTATCACTTACTAACTCTTGAGACCTTACAAATGAAAAAGAGATTTAAAGCCCAAGTCAGATAACCCAGTGCATCTCTCCAGACTGGAATTGCTTACAGGAGCTATCCGCTGGAATTCTGGGTGCATTCAATGTGTAACAGTAATGAAGGAGTGTTCAGTGAGCCTGGCTGGCAGCCTAATTCCGTTTCAAGGACATCTGGGGATTACAGTGCCTGGCAAACTGCATCTGTAACATGCAGGGATTAGGAAGGAAAGAGGTAATTCACTGGAGGGGTGCTACTAACCTTACACATTTGAACAGATAGGGAGGGAACAGTTTCACTGGTAACCTGACAAGCAGGCACTAAGGTAACAAGCCTTGTCTTTGAGATGCAAACTAGCACATCAGCTTGTAGTGTACCACAAGTCACTACTCCAGAGTGGTGCTGCTCAGAGCTAGGCAATTATACCTTCTTAAATGGATTTCGCTGCAGGAACACTGTGTCCAGAAGGCAGCATGGCCCTGTTTAACTACCACTACACTACCTACACCTAATGAAAAGGGGAAATAAGGTGAAGTCTAAAAAATCCCTATAGTTAAAAGAGAAACTCCATTATAGCTCAAGAGACTTCCACGTAATATATAGAAAAATAAAAAGTATGAGAATAAGGAATTAAACTGTATTTCTGTAACTCAAAAGCTAACAAATTACATCAGAATCATTCAAAACTCAACATTACTGACCAAAGAGCTTCAGAATTAGGTTTGTACAGAAAAATCTAACCTGCTAAAATAGCTGCAAGGCACCTCAGCTATAAAGCAGTGGCACCAGGTGTATAAATGAGACATGACTGTATTTGTAATGGAGAATTTTAATAAAAGTAATCTCAGTCAGAGGGGTTTTCAGGTAACTTTCTCTGCCATTCAGTTTAAAAGAAAGTAAATAGACTAACGTTAGGAAGAAAGATGAAACAAAAGCAGTGTTTAAAAGTGTATTCTTAAAAACGAAACAAAAACATACCATACCAGGTTAATTTCATTCCTTTGACTTACAAACAGAAAGGCAACCAAACTCAGTTTCTTTTCTTGGCTGAAGCTGCAAAAGTTCAAGACCTGTAGCTGCCAAAAGCAACTACAGACAGTTCAGCCTCCTCTATTCTCTTAAAATCACTTTCAGCTTGCTTCTCTTCCTTCCAAAGGGACTGAGGTTTTGTTTTCTTACTCTTGAGAGAACAGATTTCCATTGTCAGTCTATAGCACTGTACCATTTAGTTTCTCCTGTAAATCCAGTTGTTCCCATGCAGGGAAACTTGCTAAAACTGCCAGTGGTAAGAGCTACTCGGACAATTACTGCTGAGTATCTTCCAGCTTTTTATACAGAGATGACTGGCTTAGAAGATGAGTGACAGCAGTGAATGTCATCTACCCTGACTTTAGCAAAGCCTGCAGTGTTCTTCAAGCAGATTGGTAACATATGGACTAAGTAAGCAGACTATAAGGTGGGAAAAACTAGGCTGAAAAGGTTGTAGTGAGTGGCACAAAGTCCAGCTGACAGCTGGTTACAGGGGACATCTCCCAAGTGCCAATCCTGGGGCCAACACCTTCAGATCTTTATTAACAATCTAAACAAGTTCACTGAATACGCTTCAAGCAAGTCTGCAGATGATACTAAATTGGATTTGTTCACTCTTAAGGGATGACAACTAAAGGGAGAAATCCTACTGCTGTCTTCAATTACCTAATGAAAGGATATATAACACAGGTCCAGGCTCCTTTTCAGAGAAGCACAGTGATAGGACAAGAGGCAGAAGACAGTTAAGTTTCAACAAGGGAAATTCCAGTTAGATGATAGGGGAAAAAATTTTCACCACACTGAAACAGACACCCAGAGAGGCCATGGAATCTCCATCCTTGATTATTCTGGAGTACTGATGGGAGAAAGCTGGAGTACACCACCTTCACAACATTTCTATCCTCTTTTACAGAACGAGCTAATTAATAGACTATGAAGCCTAGTAAGAATCACGGAATCTGAACACTGATAAATCAAATAAGCAAAATAAGGGTATAGTTTGTGTGTATTTTCTTTTTAAAGTTTAGATTGTTAAAACATCATTAGACTACATAAAGCTTGCTCCAGAGTTCATCTGGTAAAAGGCCCTGGTAACGTGTGACAGCACAGCCCTGCAGCATTCACCTGTTCTGAGAAGGAGATCCAAGTCATCACTCTGCATCTGCCTGCTGCGCAGTACTGCATGTACTATGGGTTCACGTGGTTTTCTAGTGTCGTTGTGAAATATGTAATGGAGAACCACTACTGTGTTTGCTCCCAGAGTTGTGAGGTGAAGAGACATTTACAATACTTTTTGTATGTAATCTTCTCTCTGAGAAGAGAATACCTTCTTTCAATATCTAAATGTCAAAGGAAGTAAAACGAGCTGTGCAGGATTATTATCTCCAGCTATAGCTGGAGAAGCAGAGATTTGACAGTTAAATGACTTCCTCAAAGTCAGAAAACAACTAGCTGAATCAAGCACAGGAAACTAATATAACAACTTCCAACTTCCAGTTTTTCTGTCTGCAATGAGAAAGAAGAGCCACACACTTGCCAACAAGAGGGAAAATACATATGCATATACAAAGTGGTTTTCCCACTGGAGCATATACACTTGTTTTGCCAGCTTCTAGTCATTTATGGTCTGAAATGGCTGAGGGGAGCTGGATGTAACAAGAAAATGAGAACTCCTTCAGAATGCAATTTAAGAGCCCCTGTTTTGCACTTGCTACACTCCTCCCTGTCACTGTGCTCTTGCTTTTCCATCATCACCTCCCTCCCCAACACAGTAAGAATTTCCTTGACTGTTAAACCGAGGATGACCTAAGTGCTTACAGAAAGAAAATTAATAAACCCTTTCTGAGCTTTAGCAAGCCCCTTCCTACATTAAAGGCAGGGCAACTTAAAACAATACTTGAAATGCTTTTGCAACATTTAGCCAAACTCAATCATGACTTCTTCACATGCACTGAAGTTGGGGTAATTTTATGTTTAAATGCATGCAGCCCTAAATTGCAGCACTGACCACTGAGTCACTGCCTCCCTTCCGAAGCCATCTGTGGTTTCCCTGGGCAGACAATCAAAGATCCTCTGGCCAGCAGAAGAATAATTAAATAACTCTTCCAAAGTAGAGCAAACTGACCTTTTATACCACATTACCAACTGATGCTCTAATTGACAAGCCAGAGCTCTGAGATTCTTGTCCCCTCCAAGGCTCAGACATGAAGTAACAGAAGGAAAAACAAAGGTGCTTCCAAAGCAGTCCATGGGCCAGCCTGGCACAACTCTGCTGTGATCAACCACATCCTTTTGCAGGACAGAGGCTGAAGTGAGCTACTGGCAGGCAACCCACCTCAACAGAACACACAGCCACTGAGATTGACTTCATCTTACCTGATATGCGTTGCTGGAAGGGACTCATACTGGCGAGAAAGGAAGAGCTCTCTGTGCTTCAGCTGATGTTTCTGTTTATCCGTCAAGTCAACCTCAACTGTAGTTTCAGACTCTTCTTCAACTTCTTCTGCAGAGAAGCAGAGCGTAGGTCGAAATTAACTCTGTGCATAACACCCCTGCAGCCATCTCACTTGACATCCCCCTACCCCTTAGCAACCTCCCTTACTATTGCAAAGAAAAGATGAGTTTAGCAAGGCTACAGTTTATGTAACTTGACAGAACACTAAGTGTTTTGAATTCCATACCTTCTACTTAAAACTCTTAAAAATATTATGCTGCTCTCCTACTGTGCTACGCATTGATGTCTTTCACACAGCGGGAAGAACAATCCTAACAATATTAGTCATTCTTTTTCCATCTTCTTTCATCTTGTTTTTTCCCTTGCGGTGCCTCTTTCTTGCTGAACAGTCCTGGTTTAGACTTGCTCTTGCTGATACTGGTATTACTAAAACTTTTTCAGAAGTCCTGGGGAAAGCATACTTTCTATGAACAGAAATTACCAAACACAACTGCAGTCCCAGACTGCCAAGTCACAGTCTAAGACAACTAGTGCCTTCCATACATTAACCTTCTTAAGACACTGACAACAAATAGTATATCTCCATATTTAAGAAAGATCTACAATTATTTCTATTTTAAGCAAGACAGCACTATTTAATCTAGAAGATAGCATCTATAGCAGCAAATCATAAATTATATCATTTTTGAAGGATATTTTCAATTGAAAACTTTCTTTTATGGTTCTAATCTGAAATTCCTTAGTATTACCTCACTTATGATAAAATCATGGAATATTATTCCCTTTTGAAGATTTAAAACAACAGTAAACTGGGAACAGAAAGGAAGAAATAAAAGCAGATACAAGAAAGAGTCACACACAGAGTTAAAGAGCAATGTTCACAATGGTTGCTACCATCTCATATGATGGCAGGCTCTCCAAAATGGCCTGGGATCTTTCTGGCTGAAATCTGCTTTCCTATTTGGTTCTTGGGACATGTGAAACTAGAATCTCTATTTCCTCTTGCTTCCCAGAAAGGACAAAAAGCCTCTGTGAATACTGTATGCAAAAACATAGGCACTTTAATAACTTCTCTAAGATTTAACCATTTTCTACCTGCTAAATTATCCATCAGCTGCAAAACCAAGTGTACTTTATAAAACATGCCTCGAAATCAAACAACAAAGCCTCAGCACTAGGGAGTATTGAACGTAACCATGAGGATCACCTCACCCACTCTTCCAACAGTAGCCATTTCTACAAACAACTTACAGACACTATCTCAAATGAAGCCTGCCCACATCCTCATGGCAACCACAGCTCTCTCCAAACACACTATTTTATTACTTTATTTCTTTTAAATCATGCCTGTGGGGTTCATTCCACAAAAGTGATAAAACTATACACTCTGATATAACCAATTCTTCAAACCCAATCCCAACCACCTTAAGCCTATCTTGCTGTAGTCTCCCCCAGTCACCTTCCTTGCTTTGGCATGTCCTGTGGGGAGATAGAGTAAGACAAACAAAAATGAAAACAAGACTCCCCCAAGTCTCACCTGACACCCCTCAGCTTGGCATGTACAGGTTCAAGTCAGACCAGTTCAGAGTTATCCTGGCATCTAGAATACTAACAGTAAATAAACCTTAAAAAAATAAATCTCTGCAAAGGCAAAGTTTTTTAATAAAGGAATTAAAGAAAAAATAGAAATTAATGTAAAAAGCTTTCTGTTCATGGTGGTTTCATGGCAGCTGGTATTGGGCTGTGTTTTGGATTTGTGCTGGAAACAGTGTTGGTAATTCAGGGATGTTTTAGCTACTGCTGAGCAGCTTACTCAGAGCTGGGGGTGCACAAGGAGTTGGGAGGGAACACAGGACAGTGACCAACTGACCCAAGGGATGTTCCACACTCTATGGGGTCATGCTCAGCATATAAAGCTGGGGGAAGTAGGAAGGTGGGACATTCAGAGTGATGGCATTTGTCTTTCCAGGTAGGTTACTCGTGACGGATCCCTTCTTTCCAGGGGATGGCAGAATACCTGCCTGTGATGGGAAGCGAGGAATGAATTCCTTGTGTTGCTTTACTTTTTTGTGTGGCTTTTGCTTTACCTGTTAAACTGTCTTTAACTCAACCACAAGTTTTCTCACTTCTGCCTTTCCCATTCTCTCCCCATCCCACCAGTGCAGTGAGCGAGTGGCTGCATGGGGCTGAGCTGTCGGCTGGGCTTAAACCACAACAATCTTTCAAGCAGTTAATAGCTACAACTGTGTATTACAAATAAATGACCATCACAAGCTAAGTTTGTGTTTCAAAGTTCAAGCATTAATATCTCTTCTTAAAATACCAAGCCAAGCCAGCGGTTGCTCTATTGTTTGGGGATTTTTTAAATCAGTGTACTCCTTATATTATTCTACAGGTCCAAAGTTCTCAGCTTGCTATTTATTTCATCTCTCCTTCCTGAAAACTATCAAAGCAAAGTATTCTTCTCTTATAACTGTCTGAAAAAGCTGACAAAAAGCTGTCTGCTAGAAAGCAATTTAGGCATCCAAACACAGGTGCCTGGGAACATTTCAGATTGACATATCCAAAACATATGACTGCACATATGGCACAAAACACAGGAGAATATATGTCATTTTAAAGTGGCTGCAGGGAGCCAGAGATGGCATCCCAGAATTTCAAATGGCTTTAGACACCTGTGTTCAAGTACCTTAGAAGCTCCCTCGGAGAAAGAATTTAAATTAAAAGCCCCATAAACTTTAATCATATTTACCGTATTCATCTCAACATAAGCCAAGAATCCAATCATTCAAGTGCCTGAAGCTGAAATTAAATGTCTCTGACACAGACCTCTCAAAACACTCCAAATTTAAACATTAGGCAATGTAACTTTTTCTGTTGTATTTTCAGGAATAAAACACTGATTTTACTCATGATCCGACAAGCTCAGGAGTAAGCAGAACAAACCATGGCCAGACACAGAACAGGTCCACTCTTAACACAACAACAGATATCACCGGGTTAAGTGTACAAGTTTCTTCCTACAAACAATGCTAACAGCAGGATTAGTATTTAGTAAAACAAGTAATACTATGCCCCAGCAGTACACAAACCTGTAGTAGCAGGGAAGGAACCACTGCATACCATAAAGAAATGAGAACACTAAATCTGCTTAACGGCAAATGCAAATATGAAACCAATATGCTTGGTGGCAATACAAAGAATTCTGCATCTGAATAAACCTTTAAAGAGCTGCTTTTGAACCAGGTTTTTGCACAGATCAGGCCTTAACACCTATTAGAAGAAAAGTGGTGATGAACTTCCAGTACTTTTGGAGATCTCTTCACCTTTTTGACTCAGATTTGCATCACATGTGAAACTTAATTTGCCATCCAAGGAGAAATCATTCCTGTCAGAAGGAGTGACATGGGAGGTACCTACAGGAAGTCATAAAGCAGCCCTAAGCTAAGCACGTTTTCAGCACTCAGGATGAAAAATAAAGCAATGGCTCAGAGTAAGCAAGTATTTTAACAGAGCAATAATCTGGTGATGCCATACACAGGCCTCACTGCACCAAAGGCGGAGCAAAAATAAAGTTCAACTTAAAACTGTTCTGCTTCAGAAGTCTGAGGTACGACTACAAAGATTTATCAGGTTTTGAGAATGACACAATCCATTTAGGCCATGGGCAAAGTTTAAGGTACTGCCGTACTTGTAGTACTCTTCCTAGTTTACAAGGTGTATTTCATTATGTAAAGAAAAACATCCTAGAGTGCAAATGCAGGCACCTCCCAGCGAGCTTTGAAAGATTTAGCTCTATTGCTTACACATGGGCTTTCTAAATAGCAATTGTAAATGCTTCCTTTGATCCTGAAAAGTAGTATGATCTTGGTGACCCTTTCAGTGGCAGCGCTGCAGACTTACCCTTTCCCTTTTCCCTCCCATGTCAATAACACTTAACTGACTCAATCAAGCAGCGGATGCTGGGAAGAAACTGTAACACTCATTTTACGTACGCACTGCCACTTGTAAAAACATGAGGAACCCACACACACATTTAATTTATGGATTGTGAGAAAATGGTGCTATTGGTGAGCATGAGAAGGAGACAACTGTCCATGTCACCTCAATTTTTGACACAGTGGCTTTGTTTCTAGTTAAGTAAGTTAACTCAAGCTTGCCACTAGGAAGTACTGCTTGTTTTTACAACTGAAATCAAAATAAACTGAGGGCAAGCCTCTAGAAACAGAATGCTCCCATTTAATAGAAAATGGTTTAAAAATAACCTTAAAAAAAAACAACCACAAAATCCTGAAAGATACTTAAAGGTTTAAATGTGACTCAAGCCAGTCTATACTTAACCATCAGCTAGCAAACAAGTTAAATTCCTCTAGCATGTTACTCTTTCTTAACTAAGTCAAAATTACCCACCATCTGCTCCCCTTGTCTACTGCAAAGTAAGAGAAATTAGTTTAAATACTGAAGAAAGAAGAAAGTAGTTTAAATACTGAAGAAAGTAAGAGAAATTAGTTTAAATACTGAAGCCTATCTTCAAGGAGGAGCAGTAAATCTTCAGGTTTAAGAGGAAGAATAAAGCTCTCCCTCTCTTGTCACCAAGCTGCTGATGTTATTTTCACCTAGATGTTGGCTGGACCTCAGAGACATGGAAAACAGAGTAATCCAGGCCAGAAGGGACCTCAGAAGGTTTCTCATACCAAGTCCTCCCCAAAGCTGGCTCAGCTGTGAGGTCAGCCCAGGTTACTCAACATTTGACTCACCTGGGTCTTGAAAACCTCCTAGGACAGAGGTCACATAACCTCTCCAGCAACTCAAGCATGGTGAGAAGTCTTTTCCTTGTATCTCATCTGAATCACTCCCATTTCAATTTAGTCACTGCAGAGTCCAACTCCACCTTCTCTGTAACTCCCAAATAGGCACTGGGAGCCCACCTCTTCTCCAAGCTGTGCAGGCTCAATCCCACACCTCCTAGCTGGGCAAGTACCCATGACGGTGGCCTCTGCTGAACTTGCTTCAATTTATCAGCAGCTTTCCTGTATTGGGGACCTAAAACTGAATGTGGTACCTAGATGTGATGCAACAAGTGCTGAATACTCAGGGAGGATCATCACTTGCCTCAGCCTACTGGCTGTGCACCTGGCGATACAGTTTAGGATGCTGTTGGCCAACTTCACTGCCAAGGGAGCTGCTGTCTGCCAGCACCCCCAGGGCCTTTCCCACAGAGCAGCCCCTCTATCCTCAGCCTGTATCCCTGCCAGGGGCTCTTCCTTTCCAGGTGCAGGACTTTTCCCTGCTGAAATACCTTCAGGTTCTCAACAGAGCATTCCTCCTGCTTTCTAGGAACCCCTCAAGCGTATCACGGGTCATCCCCCAAGTGTGGTGTCACCTACAAACACGATGAGAGCACTCCACATGAACCCTTAAGCACAACACCCTGACTCAGACCATGCAACTAGGTTTTTATTCACCTAGTTGTCCCTTGATCCAGATCAATTCCAATTACTTGGCCTGGTGTGCCTACCAAAAAAGCTAGTGCTGCCACAAAAGCAAGAAGCAGAAATAAGAGAGTTCAACTGGGAAGACATGATGGGAAAACCCAAGACTACTCTTTTCAACAGCAGTACAAACCAGTGCTGAATTAAACCAGCAGTGGAACCAAAAACTGAGGTGTGTTAACTTGCTATCTCTTACACTCAATTGCTTCCCATTTTGAAAGCATATCCCAGCTTAAATGCATCCGGTTTATGCAAGTTTAGATGGAGAGATTTAAACCACTTACACTATTTTTGAAGTTACAGCAGTTTAACCAAGTTTGTTAAAATACCTTTAAAATTACCTTAGATCAGTGCCAATTTTGGTTCAAATAATGCCACTAAAGCCTTACTTCAGAATAGTTTCTGAGCTTTTCCCTTTCCTGGATCCCTTCTTCTCCCATGCTCAGCCCAAAAACTACGTACATCATAGGTATCATCAAACCTGCAGATAAAAAGCTGTGAACGCTGAACAGCAGCAAGTTTACTACACACATCAAAGGAGTCTCTTTTAAGTTTATCTGGTTGTGGCAAAAAAAAATAATCAAGTGTGCATTTGGCAGTTAGATGCTACAACATTAAGAATTATAAATATAGATTTTGGGGGAGGAGGAGTAAATCCATTTACTGCCAAACTGAGTACAAAAGATAAACATTAAGTCAAACCATCTGAACAACTATATTCAGACTGTGAATGAAGAGCTCTCCCAGGTGAGCAGTTGGCCAATTTGCTCATCTGCGTGAGGCTCCTTGCCACACGTTGTGTTGTACTAACTTGGTTGTGATATTTAAGCCCCTAATGCTGTAGTAAAGCAGTTTAATCAATTTTGTGAGCTAGACTATGCATGGTTAGGCTGTCAAATTGACTGAGAAAGTGTTTACCAAAGCTGATTTAATTAGCTTTACTTACACCACGTCTGTTAGTACAATGTTCAGATGGCTGTTAGAATATATAACATCAATTTGGTATTTGCTGTTATTGTCAGATAGGAGTAGAAATCTAAAGCACAATTTGCATGGATTATGAGTCAGCTAGACAGCATATTACCATCTGAAGTGTGAATGTGAGCAATTCTGCAGGTAGGAAAATAAAGACTGATCAGCTGTACCGAGAGGGAACAGGTGTACTTAAAATTCCTACTGGAGAGCAGAGATGTTCATGTGGCCACCAAGAGTTACTCAGTTTTCCTACACAGTTATCCAGGTTATCCTCTCACACTACTTCATCATTATCATTCTAAAGGAGGTCACAAAACATAGGAATAATTACACTGTACAACCATTAGGAACTAACATACCTCCTCTCCAGTAATCAAATTTCTTTCTAAGATGATGCAAAAGGGGTTTTTTTTAAGTCCTTCCAAATAGCACATCACAATAACAACTCCCAGGACAACAGACAGTTATAAACAACTGGATAATTCTCTCACGCTTATGGTAGTCCTATAACAAAAGTATTTAATGAAAACTATCAGTTTTCATTACCAGAAAACCCCACCTTCCAAAACGTGATGGATGGGTTTTTTGGATAACTGGGTTTGGAGATTTTTGAGAGCAAGGAGCCCATACGTGGCACACAGGGAAGAATTACCTTGGTAAGTAGGATGAATCATGTTGTGCTACATTAATACATCCTAATAAACTGTGACATGAATGAATGCAGGAGTAAGCACTATAGGTTTTTAACCCTGTTAGGCAGCACCACAAACTAGTTGAGGACAGCACCACACAAGGGTCTCACAAAAGCATGACAACAGTGACACGCAGGCAGTGGCGAAAGAGCCAGCAATTCTGTATCAGAAACCTAAGCTAGGTTTTTCCCCCTCTTATCCCCCTTACCTGGTTTCTGTCTCACCTACTTAAAGGCAAACTCTTCCACGTGAGAACATACCCTGTTACAGGGCTCAAAATGCATTTGGTCATATGTACACCTGTATGAAGAGTAGCAACCTGCTGCAGGATGCATGAAGCTACAGCCCTACTTTGAGCAGCTCATTAGCAAGCAGCAGACTCCGAGTTGTGCCACAAACACAGCTATTTGCAGTATGATGAATATCTGCAATGTCCAATTACTGGTATCCAGCTCATGAGCTGAATCAGAAGCCAATTAGTAACTTTTCTGAAGTGCAAATATGTTTAGAGCTGTGGGAAAGCAAGCGGAAGGGTTTAGTTCTGCCCTCAAAGCCAGGCTGGCAGCCCACCCACTGAGCAACAGCGCGCATGGGGAAGCTGACAATGCCCAAGAAATCAGTTCTTACATCTCTCATGACTCAAGGAGCACAAAGGCTATCTGCAAAGGTGCCATGTAACCTGCATGAATAATTCCTAGACATGATTTTGAGAACAAGGAGATATGCATCTTCTGTTTTCATGAATCTGATGCCATTAACAACTTTTCCCACCACTTGGGTTTCCATCATTTCCATACAGCCCTCATGCTCATAATAAACAGGATGGTCTTTTCTTTAAAATAGGCCACAGGTATGCCTGATCTAGTCAGTTAACAAGCTGCATAGTCACCTCTCCTTAACAAAATGCAGTGTATATATTGATAATAAATGTATCATGTAGGTAAATAGGAACACCAAAAACCTCTTTAGTTTTCTGTAAGAACCCAAAGTCCACAGTTAAGGTCTACACCGGCATTTTCTTTCACAATGTGACAACAATAACCACAGAACTTCTGAGATCTCAGCTGCTTTTCTAAGATACCATTCACATCCTCAATAGCAGGTAAACAGCTTTTCAAGATCTGCTGGCAGAGACAAAGAGGCGCAGATTGTACAAGCACTTTCCCACCCCTACTCAGAATGGCATATGATTCTGCTTATAAAACACAAATTATTTATCTCCTACAGTATCTCCTTCCAGAAGGGCTGAATGCTGTTTGAATATTTTTTTTTTTGCAGGAAGGAAAGAAGGGGGGGTAGAAAGAAAAGGATTTGTATATCCTGTTCTTGAGTAAACTTAACTAAGATACATTAAAGCTCTATGTGCAGGATTTTAAAATGAGAAGAATGTTATCAAAGATAATGCCTGCTCAATGCCAGTGTGATAAGAAAGCTGTTCTGTTTATAAACCTGACAAGACAAGCAGGAAGAGGAGTTCATTCACTCTGATGGTCTGTGCAAGACTTAAAAGACCATTTGTTTTCCATCTTAAGCTATGATAGAGATGGATCTTCCAGGGTTTATATATTATTTCCTTGATGCACCTTCAGAGATCTTAAGATTCTAATTAACAGGAACTATACATATGACTGAGATATGAATATATGTCTTTATTATAGTATCAAGTCAAGTAATTCACTTCATACATGTTGAATGTTCAGTATTCTGATCCTGGCTTTGCTTCCCTCTTGCTAAGAAAAAAACTAAACAGAAAAAAAAAGGAGAGGAAGAGCATTATGAAAATATATGAAGCTTTGGAGGCAAATATAAATATAAAAGCTGTCCAAATATCAAAGCCCTTTCTCTTGTATGATGCTTGGCAACTGAGTCCTTGGCCCCTTGAGGCCCTGCTGAGAATAATAGCGTGAGGATTTTGCTCCTGACAGCAGCATCAGTCAAAGGATCTGGCCTCTGTCACACAGCAAAGGGCCACAGTGCCCTGTAGGATGAGGTTACAGGTCACTGACCCTGCCAACGCTAACGATTTCTGTGCTGGTTTAAGCCAAAAGAAGGCTGCACTTTTAACACAGGGACCTGAAACATGACTCTCTTCAGTGTTGTGCAACACTGTCACAGTCCTCCCCAGAAACAAGAACAGACAAATCGAAGTTTAAGCCTATCGCTTTGCACATCAAAAATGGGAAGTCAGCTAAGTTAGTTGTGCTGGTTTTCATAGATGCTTGACCTGTTACAGAAGTAGAAAACACACATGTACGTCCATAACCTCTGGATGTATGCAAAACACAGTGCTCCGTGCACAGCGCAGCGCTACGCAACCTGCACCGACAAGACACCTTATGTAGTATGGTAAATCTGCCAACGAGTTCTGGATTCAGACAGTGGGTGGCAGCCAAGATGAACCACTTGGCTCCTCGAAGTCTTTTAGGAATTTGGTAATGTAGAACAGGCTTTTATCAGAAAATAAAACACACTCAAACTTGTTTTGCTCATGGGAGTGACATATTCTACCTTCGTACGAAACACCTCTCTGCAAGGATCTTTGCAGAAGCACTTGTTTTGCACATCAAGATCAGAATCAAAACAGGTTCGTACTACAAATCCTTGCTCTGATAAGGTTGCAAACAGCAGCCGAGGTAAAAACCAACATATTGATCGAACAAAACACACTGCCACACAGCCAGCCATTCCAGGCACTCACTCAGATACTCCGTGTGGTTCAGGACATGTCAAACTCAACATATACTTTGAGCCCATATCCTGTTATTTGTGCAAGTTACATGTAACAGAAGTAATCTGCAGACAAACCACAGAAATATTTTACAGGTTAATCTGATCTGCTGCTTCTACCTTTCCCATAATACTTCATGCCACATACACGTCCTCAGCACTGCATGAATCAGCTCGGGTAGGGAGCACTGCATTCATTCTCACACAGTGCTCTGCCCAAGCTAAGCTCCATTTCTATCACCATGTGTGGATGTTACGTGAGTAATACCAAGAACAACTCTTGCAGACTTCATTCTACTGCATGGTATAGACATTCAAGAATTACAGCTGGTAAACCTTTAAATCATCAGGCCTGATCCCCGATTCATACATTTAACTGCATGATGGGAAGAAAGTCTGAACTCATGGTGAGTTTACATCATTCAGATTTGTAAATCCTATACAGCTCTACTCAATCAGGCTGTCAGAGAAGCCTCTGAAGATGTAAAATGCATTTCTAACTTGAGTTTTACAGATTGAGATAACCTAGCAATGTTTTTGTAGCCTAGAAGTTATGCTTCAGCTGCACAGTGCGGGTGCATTGGGGAGATCATGGGAAGAGTCACTGCAATTACAAGACAAGGGGAAAAAAAAAAGGAGAAGCATCTGAGATTATGGAATCCAGGAGTGTGAAACATCCCATTTATCTTCATGAGACAGAAACACCTGATTAATAGAATCAGTTTAAATGTTACCAGTATTTTAGATGTCAAGGAAACAGTGTAGGATCATTGGCCTGCACAGCTGGCAAACATGGAGGAGGCAAGAAAGTTAGCAGCTGAGAGATGAGTTACATGTTCTCCATAAACCAGGAGAAACCCAGGACAAGAAGTACAGTAATACTGATGCACATATTTAAACTTGACCATGGGGAAATGAATCCTAAGGAACACATGGAAATGGTGCTTCAGCAGCTTTCTGTGAAGCTCTGTACAGGAGAATTTACATTGTGTGTGAAGAATTCGTATTGCGAGTAGACTTCAAGAAAGTGCCACATTTTGTAGCCCAGAGTCCCTCTATGCTCCATACTAGATAAATCATAAAATCATAGAATGGTTTGGGTTGGAAAGGACCCTAAGATCATGCAGTTCCAATCTCCCTACCATAGGCAGGGACACCACACACTAAACCACGTCACCAAAGACTCCATCCAACCTGGCCTTGAACATTGCCAGGGATGGAGCATTCACCACTTCCTTTAGTCAGTAATTAAGTAATAAAAATACAAGATGCATTTCAGAGGTCTATTAAACAGTTTAAAGCATAAACATGAACTGCTGTTTTGTAGCTTTGCACACTCCGCAGCAAACTCAAGAGTTACTCCAGATTTGCGGTTTAGTTTGTTTCTACATTCCCACAGATTGTCAGCAATGTGTTCAAGCCTTTTAAATTACGTGTTCACAAAATCAGACTTCTGAATTTAAAAAAAAGAAAACAAACCCAAAAAACCCAAGAAATAAATCCAGGTATGGCTGCCCAAAATGACAGATTTATTCTTAAGAGGTCAGAAGATAAAGCTCATGGTTACTAGCTAGCCTGCTAATCCATACAAATGATGCATGTTACACAAACTAAAGAAAGGATAGTATTTTTACATGTGCAAAACTCCACAAACCCAAACACAGATCACATGTAGTCAGGTGAAAAAAACGATGTATTTATGCAAGTTTTCCACCAGAGCTAAGAACTCCTAAAAGTCTGGGCTTAGCTGGAAGTGCATTCACTCCATTAAGAGAAAATCATTAGCATTCACAATCTAACAAGATATATAAGAAAGAGTATGAATAGCCACAGTTGTTAATGATTCCACAAGATACTCAGGAGCTGACAGTAAAGTTGTTAATGAGACAATATAGGCCACAGTTAACTACCAATTCTAAAATGGGATTCACAAAAAAAGGAGCCTGGCTGTCAGCAGCAAAAAGCCCCTCATTACTGCTGCTTTACTACTTTTACACTTCGGGGGGGTCACAAATGTACAGTTCTTGAACAAAAATCAAACAAACAAAACACATACACTATGAGACTACGCAAAACGCCCTTGAAAAGAGTAATTGGGAGCCTGGAGACACGTTCCTCCTTGGTGACAAGGATGTCATTTCAGACAAGGCTGGCTCTATTTCAGTATGCTCTGAATTTTCCCCCCCCTCTCCAAATAAATGACAAGTGAAGGATTTCTGTTGGGTAAATGAAGGAAAACTTCACATACCCTTGTCTCAGGAGATCCAAAAAGTCACATCGTCCTCACACAAAACCCACCCTATTCCTCAAGCTAATTTTCAGTGAAAGCAACAGTCACACTGATACAAAAATACCTTCGCAGAGAAGCTACCCTGCCCCTGATTAAAGCATCTGTTATCTGTATCATCCTTAAATGACCCTCCTGGGGTGTGTCTCACCCACATCACAGACTTCAGGATCCCCAGAAGCAACACAACGTACTTGAATTTGCTAGTGCTTACTTTGCATGTCTCCATTAGTTGACTGTAAATAAGCAGAACATGTAAAATTCCCGTCTGAAGCAAATGAGCCACTGGAACTCATCCTCCTAAACTTTCCTGGTTTACTGATCTTGTTGTCTCTGTTCACCACCCCTTCTTCAAAGCAAACCCAAGATGACTTGCTCACAGACACAGACTGCTGAAAGACTTGTATTTTCTTCAAAGAAAAGAGGGCTAATACATGAGGTTAAAAAAGCATTTTCTCCTAATTCCTGGGTATTTCACTGAGGGGGGTGTGGGCTGACACAGATGACAGAGCCAGAGACACTAAGTTGCAAACAAATACTAGTTTATACTTACAGAAGCCTTGAGATTAACGTGGTAGTATCTCACTGAACCAGTCACACAAGTCTGCTCACCCACTCCGCAGGCATATCTAGCAGCCAAACCTTCTTCTTCCTTATAAATGCTCCAAGAGATTCTCCTGTCTCCGATTCTCAACTCTGCCTTCCATTCCTTAGCTCTTTTCCCTCCTAACACCCAGAAAAGTGGCATCTTCATCACAGGGTAATATTAACAGCTCTGTTTTCTTAACAGCAAGCAGGAAAGAGGCCTCAGCAAATGCAACTGAAAACCAAACTGTAACCTAACACTAAATTCTGTGGAAGAGTCACACACTACTATAAGACATACAAACCAAATCAACTCATGAGCTCTAAAGGCATGATCTTTCCCCCTATATGACCATAAATAAGACCAAAAAGTGCTGTTTCTCTTTAATTTGTATCAAGCTCAATGCAATACAATGATGATCTTTTCATTCGAAGCACCACCTGCTAAACAGGTTAAACTCTTTGAACTTCAATTCCCTTAAAAGAGGAACTAAAAACTCAATATGCCGCTGAGCAGCCTTTCCTATAGGATGGATGTCAAACTCTTCTAGCTCTACCAGTAAAGCAAATAAACTGGAAGTTGTATGTATAATACAGTATGAGCAAGCATCCACCACGTTAAAACAACAAAAAAAGCATTAATTATTTCAACATTTGAAGTAATGAAGGTGGAAAAAATAAATCATATACAATGGAAGGATTAACATTTGTTTAACATTTGACCAAAGGTGCTTCTACTTGAACACAGCCTGTGGAGACAACAGGCATTCAAGGGAACTAATGGGACTGGAAAAAAAGCCAATTCAAGGTTTCAAATAAAATCTCTAGTCAAATGATATTTTTTATGCTAAGAAATTATATGATTTGAATTAAGTAACAGGAAAAGTCTCTCATCTTAAAGTGATTTTTCAGAATAGGGACTCTGATTAAAGAAACATTACATGTTCTCTGAATAACAGCTTTTTAGTTCTATGTACAAGAAGCATTATGATGAAAAAGAACCACTATGATGAAAAACCACAAAGTTTTGGTTGTATTATCACCTGACTGGACAAAAATAACCCAGTAATACTAGCTTATAAATGTTCTGAATTATACTGAGTGAAAAGAACACTGAACATCACAAAGCATTTTCTTGTGAGACCTCACTTGGAGTATGGTGCACAGTTCTGGTGTCCTTAACATAAGAAGGACACGGAGCTGTTGGAGCAAGTCCAGAGGAGGCCACGAGGACGATCAGGGGCTGCAGCACCTCCTGTATGGAGACAGGGTGAGAACATTGGGGCTGTTCAGCCTGGAGAAGAGAAGCTGCGTGGAGACCTCAGAGCAGCCTCCAGTGTCTGAAGGGGGCTACAAGGATGCTGCAGAGGGACTCTTCTTCAGGGACTGGAGCGACAGGACAAGGGGTGATGGGTTCAAACTGAACCAGGGGAAGTTCAGGTTAGATCTAAGGCAGAAGCTCTTCCCTGTGAGGGTGCTGAGGCGCTGGCACAGGGTGCCCAGAGAAGCTGTGGCTGCCCCATCCCTGGCAGTGTTCAGGTTGGACAGATCCTTGGGCGACATAGTTTATTGTGAGGTGTCCCCGCCCATGGCAGGGGGTTGGAAATGGAGGATCTTAAGGTCCTTTCCAACCCAAGCTATGATACTATAATTTCACTCGAGTTCTTTACTGAACCCCCAGGGTCTCCACAGACACCATTTTTTTTCCTATAGACTGAATGTTTAAATTCTCAACAGAGAGAACTGCTGGTTTAGTCCTGTGTACACTGGAGAAAAATACTGAAAGAATGAAGTGAAGTTGTGTTTCTTTGACTGCTGAAGAGCACAGGAAACTCTCTCATGGTTTTGCTGGAATTATTAACAATACCACTACGCAACAGCAACCACGTATTAAAAAACCTGATGACATATGAATGGAGTTCACATTTCAGTTTTGTGTATTTTGAGGAATATTAATGAGTAATCTGCCTTACTATGCAATACAATAAACAATATTCCTCAAGCTAAGCTCATTTTCTTGCCATCTTCTAAGCTCTCTGCTAACCTGCTGCTCTACTGAACTAAAATGCTTCTCAAAAATTAGATTAACAGCTTAATTCACTTGGATGCATCTGGAGGTTTTGGCAATTATTGTGATACTAATGTTGATTGACAGGATGCAAAATAATTGGGGGGTTGGGTTTGGTCTTTCACAGATACAAAGCATCTTTACATAAAGTAACCAAGAGCTCAGCAGCAGCACAATTGCTGTATAAGATCAAACCATTTATTTCCAGGACTGCTGGAACTTGCTATTAATACCCAAAATAAACTATCAGGTTTTATATGTAAGGGGCTTTGAGATCTTTTAACCAGAGCTAGAAAAATGTACTGGTCTACTAAATCATAGAATCAGAATGGTTTGGGTTGGAAAGGACCTTAAGATCATCTAGTTCCAACCCCCTGCCATGGGCAGGGACACCTCACACTATGTATTTGTCACCAACCTCGGTAAGAACTTCTAATACAAGCATCACTTTAAAGAGAAAGAAACTAAAGTACAAAGAGCATACTTTGTTTCTGATCATAATGCATCAATGTCAGCCCAAGGTCAGAACTGATTCCCGCTCAACAGGAATCGCTAGATCACTAGCAGGACTCTTTCCTTTCTTCCCAGAAATCTATCATGTACAAAAAGGCTGTAGCGGAAACACCATTTTGCAAAGCTATGTGACATGAAACATGACTGCTCAAGAGCCAAAAGCTAAGAAAAAACCCTAAAATTAGTTCAACCACAAGAGGTAAAGCCAGTCAGTGATCTCTGCAAAGAGCAACAGAGACTGAAAAAAGCAGACTTTTGACTACAGCTCCTGTAATCTAGAAAAAACTCCAGTTTACCTCTGATCTTTCGGTCACTGAAACCAGCATGTCTCAGATTTATTTTTGAATTGACTCCTGTCTCATTCACAAGAGCATCAGTTTTGTTGCTGAGAAAAAATAAACCGTGTGTGGGCTTTATTGCCAGAAAAACTCCAGGCGTTTAGTCAGAAGCTCAGCACACCTAAAGTCACTGCAAATTCTCTTAGTAAATCAGAAGACAAAGGCCTCTGATAACTGGAACTCCTTTTTATATCCTCCCTAGGTGGTTGACTAGGCAAAAGCTGTTGGAGGAGTTGCAATAAGAGAATGACTTCAGACATAGTATTACGTGATAGCGCATGACCAGATAAAGAATTTCAAATGTAAAGTACTGTAAAAACCAGCATCGTGCACTCAGGCCACCCTACTCAGCTTCAAGAAAGTAATAGTGCATAAAGCTATTACAAGGTCCAGAGTTAGTACAGTCCTCAGAGAGCAAAATCCTGCCCTAAAACACTTGTATCAACTCTAGTTTGGATAAAGGATCATCTAAATTGTCAAGATCCAGCTACAGTTGGCAATTTCTCATTCAATGACACCATTTGGTTAGAAAATATCTCTATACCACCCCTTGTGTTTGCTTCACCCATTTTAATGAGCTGTGTGGTTTTATCTCATCTCTCCAAGTTCATTTGCTTATGTACTTCAGTCATAATGGCAATAGCTCTTGTGCTGCCTTCTATTCCCCTCTCCTCCTTCTTTTCCCCATAAAGCAAGCCTCACCACTGCAAGAAGAAAGGCATGCCCCCCTCGCAGTGACCCTGTGGTAACAGCTACAACCTAAGAGCTGGTGGGTGTTAACACTCCAACAGAACTCCCCTACTCAGTCCAGGAGGCTCTGTAAGACCAAGAAGCTGATCTTGGCCAGTGTTTTGGTTTTGCTTTCAAGTTGGCCTTTATTTTATAGTAACAGAAAAAGAATAAATGCTAGCCATATAAAATGTCATTAGAAAAGATCAACAGATCTTATACTTAAAGACTCTTCTAGACAGGTACACTGGAGAAACCAGTCCTTGAACTACAATGTCTATTCCAAAGGAAACTTGTGCCTTTCAGCATTTCTTTTCTAACACAACAGGTAGAAGTGCTGAAGCATCAACACATTCAGCTACAGAAAACATCCCCAAAACATTCAATTCATAAATACACAAATATTTTGTTTACATACATCATATTTTTAAACAGAACACTGTGATATTCCAGACTCAAAACATTTAAATTGATCTGACATTTAACTACATCTGCTGTATGAGCTGTACGAAGATCTAGGCAAGCAATGCTTCACTATGTGCTGTTCCCTGTAACATGGATATTGTGAGATAACTTAGCAGATCCTACAGTCTGGTCAGAAAGAAAACATTATGTACAGAGAAAAAGTCCAGAGAGAAACCTAATCCATGAGAACACCCAGTCAGAAGACTTACGACTTGTGAGACAGAGGGATTCTGGAGATGCTTGTTCAACCACCTAGAAATTACATGTCTATTTTCTCACGAGAAAGCAGCAAGAGAATCTGCACTGAGAAAATGTGATGAAGATTCCATGGTACTTCTACTGATACCAACAAACCCCTATTGTGGAAGAGCAACAAACCATCAGCAAGCCTTTGATACCAGAGTGCTGACAAAATGGCAATCTAAAACTCATAAAGGAAATAGAAAAATCTTACCTAATTTTTGCAGCTCAAATGATGCCCACAAAACTAAAATACCCTTTTCTAAAAAACAAGACAACCAAAAAATTCTACATGATTCATGTTTTAAAAATCAAATGGCAAACCAGATAAATGTGTTTCCAGTAAAATTGTTACCCCTTTTCATCCTTCTCTGCCCCCTCCATTAGGAAAGAAAAAGCAGCAAACAAGAAGTATTGGAATGCTTAGTGAAGGTCACTGAAAGTTCTATGTTTCTACACATGTCATACGGAAGAACTCAAAAAACTTGATTGATTGTGGGGCCAGACTACTGTAAAATAGGTCACCAATACTTAGAAAGTGTACCCAACCATATCAGAAATGCATTGAAATAAATCATTCCCTTAGAACATAAGCAAGATGTGCCATTTTTCTTTAAGAAGCAAGCTAATACTTAACACTATGCACTTGAATCACGTCTACCTCTCTAGGACCAATGAAGGAATAAAACAAAAGTCAAAAGCTGGCTGGTTCTTTTCATTAACAGTACTTGAAAGTTTTCGCCAACAGACACTTGACATTCAACAAATTATAAGGTATTTTTTAAGCACCTATTTACACCATTGTGTATCTGAACACAGAAGATGGCATTAGACAAAGTCTTTAAAGAGAATTCATCCCAATAAATCAGAAAACAGAGCTTTATAATCACTTATTCACATATTAATGTTGAAAACTCAAGGATCATTTACAAACAAAATGTTATTTAACAGCAAACAGCAAGAAATTTACTAGGCATTGACATAGTTAACACTAAGTTATTTACAAACATGAATGCAGTATTTTGCAAACAGCTATTTTCTCAAATATCTCCGGGTTTTAGGTCTGGTTTTGTCTTCAGAATTGTATTTTTAATTATAAAGTTATGGAAAAAATACTGTATTTCAGTTGCAGACCAAGACAAGCTAACTTCATGATGAAAATGGGACTTTCTTCCCCTATTAGCATTTGCTGCTCTTCTGAAAAAAAACCCCAAACCCTATGAGATGATACTTACTGCTATTTTACTCATTAATACCTACATGTAGCATAAATGCACATAATGGCTATTTTACAATCTCCAGTGATTTTCAGTCTCTCATGAAGCATTCCTTTATTTACAGTAAGCACTACACGTTTATGTCTAACTCAAAAAAGTCAAATCAAATACTCACAAATGCTTTTAAAGCATTTAAGCTTAAATCAACTTACAGCCAGATTTAGTTTTGACATAAGAAAAATACAGTTGTAACTTCCACATAAAAAAATGTCTGTCTCTTTTCAAATGGGGACTTTCAATTACTTTAATACAGCTTATAACTTAAGTTCTGGAAGCAACTACTAGAAGCAGAGCCAGTATCAGACAAAGCTAAGCATCTACCTGGGTATTAAGTAATGCCTAATACAAATATGTATTCCACATGCCAAAGAAATGCAATTTTAAGCAGCCACAGAAACTGAACAGGCAGCGATAAAGAAAAATGCCCTACACAATCTACTTACTAGCATGCTTATCTGCAAGAATTACAAGGCTGTTGGAGATATCTCTTCGCCTGTAAAAGCACACCACTTTTGCTTCCACATTTCCATTGGCAGTCTACGAAAGAAAGATAAATCAAGTCAGAATGTATTCCTGCTCAGCTGAGGAATAGAAATTAAATGCCCTCTGCTTGCAATCTCTCCTCATTTTAGCAGTTCTCACATGATCAGTCAGGCTGAAATCAACAGAATTACTCCAATAAGTAGAACTTCCTGACAACAGTATCAATTCAGATGAGACAACAGTATTCACAGAATCACAGAACGGTTTGGGTTGGAAGGGAGCTTAAAGCTCAGCCAGTTCCAACCCCCTGCCACAGCCAGGGACACCTTCCACTAGACCAGGTTGCTCCAAGCCCCTGTGTCCAACCTGGTATCAACTATAAATTACTTTGTCTTAAAGATTTATATATTATTCAGCTGGCTAAGGATGTAATGCCAGTATCATGTTAACATGAGAAACCTTAAGAAATATTAGAAGCTCATGAACACTTCTTTGCAACCCAGCCTTAGGCAGATACGTATATTTCAAAGTACTGGGGTTTTTTTTTTTCAGAATCATATTTAACATAACATGGATTGTTTGAAAATTCACTGCAGCTCTAAGATAAAGAAGCTATTTAGTTCGCAGTTGTTTTCCTGACTCATTATAGGGATCATGCTCTTCTGCCTGATAATGTAAAGAATCTACTAATATTTGAAAAACTGTTCCCTCTTTCTTGTTATGAGAAATACAGAATCAGTTCATTACCTTCAATTACTTACTTAAAACTAAAGATGAATTTTACTATTAAACTATTACAATATATTACTCAATTTGGCACTGAGTAATATGATGTTTTAATTCAGTTTCTAACACAAAACCACCAACAAAAAAAGCATCAGATCTCTAGCAAAATAACCAAAGCATTTTGCATAACGTCTCCATGTTTGCTCAATGCCTTTAACACATGAAAGAACATAATTCACTATAGACTATATCCTCAAAACTCTCTCTTAAAAAATAAGAACTAACAAAAAAAATCACTGTATGACCCTGCTCTGCCAACCACAAGCAAGATTCAGTTTTTGCACAATGCAGTGCAGTTTGAAGATAATAAATATCCCACTCAGAACCTGATTGGAATCACTTCAATTACTGTACATAAACACTCTTCTCCAACAAAAGCCATACACAAATTCAATGGCTGTTGTGTTGGCCAGCACTAGCAGGTAAGGTGGTTGATGTCTCCTATGGAGCAGTGTTCATGTTCCGTTAAGAAGAAGAAAACTGTTGGGCAGGTCACCAATTCTTTAGTTTACTTTCTAACCACAGGAGAACAAAAATTTTCTCATTATTCACATAGTGACAGGCATTGTGATCATTGACTTCTGACATAACATGTTGGGAAGTTTTAATACTGGTTGATGGATGAGTAAAAATACGCTATGCTAAAAAATCCGACACCATTCTTCGTAGTAAAACAAAGGAAAAGAACCATGCTTTCCCCAAAATGACACTGTGAAAATCCTCCATTCTTTATAAAATACATTTGGCAAAAATCAGAGTACAGTCTCTATTCAAAAGCCTGTCCTTCATTCACAGCTGCCAATAAGAAGAGCAGTACACAGCCACAGAAGGCACATATTCTGATATCTGATCAGTGCAAAGTCTCACTGACGCCCACTAGCTCTTTCCAGATACATCCAAAAGCATATACATTCCACATTTGCTATCATTCCAAACGGATTCACGGATAGAGCATTAAACTCATTTGTTTCCTCAAGCATTTGTAGGATTTGTTTGGAAATTTTTACAGCAGAGTACTCCTGTCCACCAGGAATGATCAACTGGCTGTGGCCTTAGGTAACAGAGCAGAAGGACTGGATATCACATAGCAAGATTTCAGTGACTGAAACTCAAACTACACCAAAAAGCCCCAAACAAACAAAGCCCAGAAACAACCAAACACACCCCCCACCCCGAAACAGAAACTTCATGGCATGGAAATCACTGTCAGCGTCTGAAGAGCGCACTGTCTATCGAAGGTTAAGCAAGAATCTTAGTTATTTGTGTACCTTGTTCAGTTCTTCAATTCTCCTAATGAGATATGGGTTGCTGGAAGAGTTTTCAAAATAAACATAATCTGCAATGAAAAAAGGAAAGCTATTGAAATACCAACCAACAATGTAAAACCATATCACTGTAAGCGCAGAAAATGTTCTTCTAAACATAGAAGGCTTTGAAAAGCTGAGATTTCTTAGTGAATGTTAGGACAATGAAGTATTTCTGTACTGAGAATTAACATCATTTGTTCCTGAAGTCTGGTCATAACTGTGCTACACGTGCTTTAACAATCGTGCTGAAATCAAGTTAAGTGCCTTGTGGTGGAGCCTGCACGCGCATTCAGCAATCAACACACTTCATTAATCTTGATATAAACCCAGCGGTTTCTCCCTATTGATTAGGGAAGATTTGAGAAGTGAGTTTTTATATTAGAGAGATGAGTATTTCAGTAAGATATGCTGCCCAGCAGTTATTATCAGATGCTGCGATAGTGCAGTTGTCCTAATGAGTAATGCACCTTTCATGATGCTTGCTTTTGCTGTCATCTCTGCTCAGTAACACGCAAACAATACTAAGCAGTAACAGCCATGGGTTTGAGAGGTTCTTCCAATCAATTTCTAGACAATCATTAACACACAAATATTTTCATAGAGTATATGGACGTTTGCTCACATCCTGAAAGCTGCTCCCATGTAACAAATGAAGAGTTGACACAGAGCACATTTCCTTCAGTAGCTTTCCCAAAACTTGTTTTCCTCAAATGTTACTCACACTTTATATGCGGTATCTGGCTTCTGCACCATGCCCCTTGTAATCTTTGTTT
>NW_009911654.1:531-774 GCF_000696875.1 Nestor notabilis | reverse complement strand
GGGGGTCGGGGGTAGGAGAGGAGCATAACGATGTGCAAGTCTCTTCCACAATGTTTTGACACTAAATGACAGTGAAACAGAACCCGGTGTGCCTCATTTAGCTCTAAATAAAAGCCTCTGATCTCTGGACGTTTTTCACAATTGCTTGTTAAGATGACAACAAAATAACTGAGAATCTATGACCTAAGAAGCAAACCCTACCCAGATTTCAACTGCACAGCTCAGCGAAGGATTACTTCCCTG
>NW_009911654.1:0-227 GCF_000696875.1 Nestor notabilis | reverse complement strand
ATCACAATCTAAATGCCCTAATGAATGAGTACGCTGATGGAAGATGTGTGGATACGCATCAGCGTTCCTTGAAACAGAAGCAGAAAGAGATTCGAACTAACTCCCATGGCCCCTCATTTCCCTGCATCTTCCCTCTCGCCTCAGGCTGCTGAGGAGGGCACGGGAGGAAAACAAGACATTTTTGAGCACCAAGCACTGCTGTGAACCTCACCGGAGCGATGCACCTG
>NW_009911653.1:56849-61892 GCF_000696875.1 Nestor notabilis | reverse complement strand
CTGGGCAGAGAAGAGATTCAGAGCAGCCCTCCAAGCCCAGAGGTGTTCAAGGCCAGGTTGGACAGGGCCTTGTGCAACATAGTTCAGTGTGTGGTGTCCCTGCACATGGCAGGGGGGTTGGAACTAGATGATCTTAAGGTCCTTTCCAACCCTTACTATTCTATGATTCTATGATTCTATATGAAAGCAGATGTAGAGACAAAACATATCTGGGAAATAATGCTATCTGTAACTAAATAAATACGTGGTCACATACCAAAGGCTTTCTGTATATCCAGGACACGTCAGTATGTAACTGGGGGGGGGGAAAAAAGCCCCTAAGATTCATTTTCAAAAAAAAAGAAAAGAGACTTGAGCAATCCAAACTTTACTGTTGCCTGTCTAATTCAAAATCACCTCTTCCTTACTTAAAGAAATGTTAAAGCAGTTCTACAGCGCTGTGTATGATATCAGTATTGCCCATATATACGTAAAGGTGTACATACACATATGACCTTCAATATTTGACTTCTCAAACATGACCTTTGAGAAAATCTCTCAGTGGAAACCACCTAACTAGTTGATACAGAATGGAGCAGTTTGTCCTAAATCTCATCCTTGCTTAGATTTAGGATCTTAAACCGGACTGCAAAGAGATGAGTCCTCCATTTTTGGACTTCATAATCCAGAACTGCAGGCATATAATCAATGCTCCTTTTAAAAATTTAACCTTTCTTTTCCTAACCTATTGTATCCTTTCCTACCAAAGTACTGCCTACTTATCTACAATAGTTCAGTGTTTAGAATTCTGATACATAATAGCCAGGTTAAATCATCCTCATACTGAAGGGGCTTTAACCCTAAATCCTGGGCATCCTAAGTACCTGCCTACTAGAAAACTAGGAGAAGGAGAGAAATAAGAGAAGAAAGATCTCTGTCTCTCTGGCTGAACTGCAAAAAGAATATTAATGCTAAATGAAGACCAAAAAAGAATGAGAATGAATATGTGAGGTCTTCAGCATCATGATCATGCTCATCAGTTCTGATATAAATTCCGTAGAATTTTGCGTGTATTTTCTCCCACAAATATTTCAAATAAAATGCATGACTTTCAAGCAGGAACTAGAAGCAAGAGCCCCTTCCAAACTGAGTGCTTAAAAATCACTTGCACTCAATCTTGTCTTCTCAGTGAGTGAGCATTCTGTCAGAAACAAACAGAAAAGAGAAAAGCCTGAAAGGGTCTTGTAAAAAACGTCAAAACCCAATGTATCTATGCTCTTTCATAATTTGTCGACTGCGTTAGCAAATAAGCAAAAGTTTAAGCATCAAAATTTGAGTTCAGGTGATTCCATTTTCTAGTCCTGCTTGAAGACACATTCTTTTATCTAAGCTGCCATCTGAGAAAAATACTCTTTCTGCTACTGGTTCCCTGGAAGAAAACAACATCCCTTAAAAAATAAAAACCACTTTTTCTGAGTCACAGCCAAAATTCCATCAAGTAAGATGAACTACACCGGTCCCCAGAAATGAAAGCAAGGTAAGGAAATAGTTTGCCTACAATAATACTGAATCACCCAAACCAAAAAGCATCAGTAGTATTTAACAAAAAATCTGTCTCCAAAGCAAATGCAAGACAAAATACCCAAACAAAACCAGGAAAAGGTGTCTTCTGTTACTAAGTGCTTCTAGAATTTTTGACTCACTCAGTGGAAGACATGACTGATGGTAGCATGAATGCAAAGTAAATATGCTTGTCTGATAACGCTCTTCTCAAGAAATCCTTAGATTGTTTTTTTCCTGATTTAGTATATTATCTGGATAAATATAAAAGACATAATTTAGAGTGGGCAAAATAATTCAAAGCTCAACTGCTGCTAAGAGTGAATAATCCTATGGCAAAACTGATTTAACCTGAGCATGACTACTTTACACTGTTAGTTTTTAATTACTATTTTATAAAAGGACTTTTACACTCTCCTAAGGACTTTATTTAATGTTTACAATAGGTTTTTTTTTTCCTCTGACCAAAAAGACACAGAGTTTCTTGTTAATTATCACTGAGGACTAAAAAAATTTGTGCTCAACAAGTCCACCAGCATAGAAAAGATTTCTGTAAATAATTTGTATCACATATTGCACGTTTTGAGTATGAAAAGAAAACTTCAGGATTTGCATTCCAGAGAAAAGTAGCAAGATTTGCCACTGGTTTTAGTGGAAGCAGTATTCAACTCTTCACTTTTTGAGTTCACTCTTTTCATTTTCATACTTCTATTAGAAAATAATAAAAATGCATGTATATATATAAAAAATATATATTAAAAAGTTTATATGTGTATTACTGTAGGGATTTTAATTCATTATATTTCTGGGAGCTCTGAAGAGAAAAAAACGCAAACCACCAAGCTATTTTTCTCATTATATTAAAACTATCTCATCAGCCAAGTCAGTTTGCCAAGCTACACCTGGCAAAATTCATACCAGAAGGAAGCTGGCGCTTTTCCACAATCCTGATTAAATACCATGACAATCAGAAGCTTAGTCAAGGTTGAATCTTTAGATAGAATGATTTTGCTCCAATTTATAACTCCTGCTGTACAAGAGGCTGGATATGAAGCCCTTAGGAAATTGTTCAAGCTTTTTACGAGGGTGGCGATGTTGACAGCTTTGATGATGTATCAGTGAGCAATTAGTCTTGAGGGGGTAGCTAAAGGGCAATAGTATTCAGACAACATACTTCTATGGCTCTGTAACTTGTCATATGGATACTATTTGTTAGTACTGAGATGATGCTTAGATATTCCAAGTGGAAATAAACTACTCTGATAATGGATTCAAGACGCTTACAAACTACCAATGCCACAGAAGTGATATAATAAAAGTCTTCAACTGAACTTGCTCCCCCCACTCATTCATTCTTTCTTTCTCACTCCTTTCCTTTCTGTTCTAAGTCAGATTCATTCTGAAAGGGCTGGAACACACTGTACCTTTTCAGGAAGGGACAAGGACCATTTAATATCTTTTCTGCCCTGATTTTGGTGCCCTGCTTCTTGTGTGAAATGCTAACAGTGAGGTAAAAAAAATACTGTTCTGCACGTAGAACAACAGAACTGACAATATAGAAGGAAAGAAAAAAGAAGAAAATGCTTGAATACTAAATCTAAGAGGTTTTGAATTCCTTATCAATCCTTTACTTAGCACAAAGTGTCAGAAAATGTAGTAACATTCAGTGGTCAGAGCTCTTGTCTCTGCTATTACCAATGAGCTAAAACAATAAAATGTCCTTACTTCTGACCAATCCAAAGCGACCCACTGTGGGGGACAGGACTGATTGTTACAGGACTCTTTTTCAATAGGCCGGTGTGTTAAACAGTTGGTATTGTCCAATGTCTCCTCCTCAGAAGGTCCAATCTTTCTGATACAGAGAACTGTTCGTGAACGCATCCCTCCATCACAGGTCTTACTGCATTCTGACCAATCCCCTATAAACCATCTGGATAGAAAAAGTTAGGAGACTCAGTTAATGCATTTCAGAAACAGAGTAGATAATTGCACAAACTCAGAATCCAGATAGTTTAAATTACTAAATCTACATCATGTTTAAATTACTAAAGCTACATCATTGTTAACAATACATGCATTCATAGTGAAATAAAGTAGAAACTCATGGGTCTTTTTACTGCAACCAAATATTCCAATAATAATACTGCTTTGTATTTTTCTAGAGCAGCAATTTCCAGTCTAGGTTACAGTAGTTAGAAAGGAGTGTTGAGCCTGACAAAACTGCAGCTATTTAAGTGGATTTGTAGTGAAGTTGCCTGAAGTTATTTCTCTGGAAGGGGTTTGTAACTGGAAATACTTGGGAACCACTGTTGTAGCACAAGCTAAAATCCAAGATGGTTGCCCCTCTAGTAAAAATCAGGAGTTGTACATTTTATTTAGATCACTTTGTGTTGCCATAAAGATTACAGCAACTGTTAATCTGGCGGTAATTATTTTTTAATTTTTTTTCTCCTGGTGAATGGTTAATGCAGCTAGAAACATTTCATCACATTGTTGAGCACATTTGGTCTTCAGTATTTCATATGTTGACTAGATACATTTGCCTGAATTATCCTTGCAAAGGATGAAGATGAACTATAGTATGCTAACACAAGTTGCCAAGATGCCAAAAATGCCAGGCATGTCAGTCATTGTGGATGTTCCTGGAGGTATGGTTGGAGCTGCCTCATAAGATTTGTCATTTTCTGAAGGCTCTGTCAAAAAAATACATGTCCTGCTATTTTGTTTTGTGTTACAGAATGAGTCATGTATGCTGAAGACTAACCTAGATCAATGCAGAGATGCAAACAAATATGCCGTATTCTGTCGTTAATTTCCCAGCAAAAGAGCATTAATTCATGATTCTTTGTCACTAAATGCATGTTTTACCACAGTAGGGAGAATGAGAAGCTCTTCAGAGCTTTGGGGATGCTGAGGTGTTAATTTTTAGTTGCTGTTATGATTTGCTCATGTGTATTCTCAGGTACCTTTTATGTTTATACTGTATGACAAGACAGTACTGTGAGAACTATAGAGTTACCTGTATCAGATCTTAGAATCTGGAACTTTAAGAGTTGGTAATAACAAATAAAATACTGTGAACAAACATAGGCTTTGCTGCGGCTCAGGGACATCAAATATAAGGTAACGGGCATTCTGTTAGAAAAAATGAAATTTTTGTAACTTTTTCTATACACCACATGGAAAGTAGAATTGTGTTAATTAAAAAGGGAAATATTTGGCCACTTTGTGTAGAGTGTGTGAAAAATATTCCAACCAAAGGGGTCAAACTTCTCTGAGTAACTATCTGTTATTTGAACAGCTTTCTTCTAGACTACTTACAGGATCAGGAATCAAGAATGCTTCTTCAGGAGTTTGGCACCTGTATTCACCTTGTGGGGAACATCTGAATGGAGGCAGATGTGGACTGAACTGCTCTGACATATTCAAGCAGATGCTGATTAATACACACTAACCACTTTATCTTAATGGCTTTTATTTTACCATCTTCATCAACGTTCCTCC
>NW_009911653.1:0-56828 GCF_000696875.1 Nestor notabilis | reverse complement strand
CCTGCTGAGTACAGGATGGAGAATCCAGAAGTGTCCTGCTTTGTGGGTTGGATCCCACCCCCCCAGTTTGGGGTTTTGTTTTGATTTTTTTTTTTTGTTATTAGGGTTTGTTGTTTTGTTTTGGATTTTATTGTTAAATAATGTCCATGCAAAAAAAAATTAACTAGTTTGGAATAACTATGGTAATGCTACTTATTGAAATGCTAATCTGTTCATCGTTAAGCTTCACAAAGAAAAGCATAGGGATGCGTTTGGTAAAAAGGAACAGACCAAACACGAACACTTCCCAAGTTCTGTTCTCAAGTAATGGTGGAGAGTTTAGTTAGTGCACTTATAGCCATACTAAACAGTGTTATCCAAACGGAATCCAAGTGCATATCCTTGCAGGGTAAACATGTATTTACAGATCGTCTGTGGGGACAGTGACTTAAACTAACTTTAGACCTCTATGTGAGACAGCACATTCATGTTCAAACACACTCAAGGTCAGAGCAGTGTAATGGCTTCATTTCTGTTCATGTCAAATGAGTATGGTACATGACACAGAGGGAGTAAGTGCAGAAGACATTGCTCTGCCATCCTGCAACCAGTCACCACACCAAGGAAGCAGTTAATGCTCTACGAAGAAACTGGCTTTATGAAGACCTGTTGGGATTTTAATGCATTATAGTCTTGTCTCATTTATCCTGGTGTCCCTCAAGCTACGATTTTACAATTTCTAAGAGACATTTAAAAGAGACCTCAGTATTTCTTCGTTGTGCATAACTACATTTAATCAGTAGTTATGATTTTTATGCCCAATTAGAATATAGCTACAGATTAACACCAAACTTAAACTAACCAGAACTTGTGAATCAAGAAACTGGGTTTCTTTTCCACAAGTTTTGTCTCAAAATGTAAGGAGCTGTTGTGCGTATGCTGATATTATTTTCTAGGGTAAAACATTACAACTGTTACTAAACAGCTTTTGTAGTAAGATTAAGTTATGCTATAGGTCCTTGGCAAATCTCATTCTTGAACAAATGAGCTGCTGTGGTTTTAATTATCTTTTCAATATATAGCATACAGCTATCTTTAAAAATAAAACTAAAGAGACGTAATGAAGTAGGCACCTAATCCTAAAGGCACACAGCATTACTGTACAACACTGAGTATCCTGGAGAGGAAGTTGCCTGACAAAACTATTATCAGTAAATGGTCTGTTCTACTAAGCAGTTTCTATGTTTACCATTTCTCATGTGAAAATTTCAACCTAATGTAATATACTTTAAAATATGGCAAACATTTAGTACATGCCTGTAAATACTTATGGCACTGAAACACATTTATAGCATGAATGACATTCTTCAGTCATTGTTGCCTTAAGAATGGTCCCCAGTTCTACTCTGAGCAGAATTTAACGACATCTGACACTTATACCCTAAAAAGCTTCTTTGCTAGTATGTTTTTACTTACAATATCTGAGCTGCTTTGCGGAGCTTAAAAACCAGCATTCCCCAGTAAAATCAGACCTCCTTGAGGTCGAAGTATGTATCTTCCACAACTGATTTCAGAGGAACAAGAAACCATAACTAAAAACCAAAACCAAATATTCTGTCTGATAAGACAGGACTCTAATACTAAATTTTTATACACATTTGGTCAACAGGATTTATTATAGATCACAAAGATTTTTCTATCTATGCAAAACATCCATCTTAATGATTAATGACTTACTCTGGAGGGCAAGGCTCAGTGTTGCAGGCTCTTTGGTTTTCTGGAGGCTTACTGTCAGGGTCACAGTAATTGTTTTGTACAATGGAGTTGTCATCCAACCTTTTACACACCACCTCTTGTTTCTGCACACCTTGGGATGAAATGAAACACCTTTAGTTAATCATTCTTGCTCTTCTACTTGTGTAAACTCCAAAGTCGATTTCATCTATTGAATATTAACCCTACCATCCCACTTTAACTGGCTGAATGCTGCAGGGGTGTGAATTCCAATTGCCTGAATTGCCCCCTGACCACAATAAATCTTTCATTTTCCTTAAATTTTAGGCCACCCCTAAGACAAAGGATTTAAAACTGCTGTTGTTTTCCAAAACAAAGGGAATATATTTATAGATTTATTAACAGATTGGTTTTATTTGTATATTGCACAAAATCAATTTTCTGTCTACCCTCCTCTCCTAATAAAAGAAACTTAAATTTCCGAAGAAAACATCAACAAATAGAATGTGGTCACACTTCAATGCAGAATTATTGTTTATGTGCTCCGGTTTAAAATAACCCAGCAATACTGGGAAACAGTGTTGCATTTTTATACATGTTATTCTATAAACATTTTCTGCATTAAAATAGTAGAACTATTACTCATTCTGAAAGATGCAGCTTGTTTCTGTGAACACTCATTTTGTCTGGCACTCCCAGCTCTTACTTTGCTGTTAACCATCAACAAGGCAGTTCAGACCTGATTATTATTCCCAAAACATAACAACCTATCAATGCCAAGGCAACATCATAAGGTAGAACATAGAGAATTTTTTTATTTTTAAACAACAGGATCTGAAGAAAAGGCATTAAAGTACCACTGATATGACAATAGTGCAGCTCAGAGTAATGTTGTAAAAAGTATGACCTCCTCCTCTCTTTTTAAAACAAGCCGTATTACGTTTGCTAGCATAAAGACTGTGGATCTGCAGTTCATATGCAGGTCTTACGGAACGTGAGTAGTCACAATACTGAAGTAATATGCTTATTTGTATGATAAAAGTTGCAAGAATCCCTGATCCTTTCTTAAAAATAGAAGCAATTACTTAACTTTTTGCAGCATGTGAAATGCATACAATTAAACAGGGATTAAAACATCCTGGCTTCAAATATCTGCCAACTTTATTTTACAGCCCTCTCTTCATTTTAAGACAAGCTTTTTATAGGAGATAGACGTGCAGTAATAAAAAATAATAATGTAAGTACATTTTTCAGACACTAAACATTCCACTAAAAACATGGAATTTCTTTCACCAGGTATTTGTAGTCCTTTTGCTCATTTTAAGCAAGCTAAACAACTTACTTTGCAATGCTCCTTTTGTTATTCATTATGGAAAGAATAAAATTTCCTACTTTGGTTCCTAAAATGTGACCTCTATGAAATGCAGGTATTTAATTCCAACAGTGAGTCAAGCTTAGCCTTCAGATCCCTGAAGTTTGGCCCACAAAGCATCCTGCTTGGCTATAAACAGAAGTCTCCCAGTCTATACACAAATTAAATGTCTTCATGATGTAATGTGTGAAGGACATTGTTCCCAATGGTCATGAGTCTTGAGGGTGGCATGCACTCCCCCAGAAGGCTGCACATGCAGGAGTAGGTACGAACCCTACTCACCCTGAAGGGATTCCTAATTCTCATGAGTATGCCATAAATTGTGAGACATGGTGGTAATTTAGCTAAGGCAGCAAGACTGTGGTTTCTAGCCCACACATTATTTCTAGTTTTTTATTTAATTAGAGTCTGATATAAAACCTCCTGTCTGTTGTCTAAACCTGTCTGTAAATGTCTAAGCCACCTTGAAGACAAGGATGAAAATTCATACCTGCCTGTGCTAGACCAGTGACTTATTTTCTGGTTGCAGATCAAACCCGTTGTCTTCCTGCCATCAGCTCCTCCTGAATATTGCATCCCTATCTACACTGTAGCCCCTAATGTGTATTTAAAATATCTTTGTTTTCCCTGCCCTCTTAGACCTCTCAACTTTCTATGGCACACAGTTAAGAGTACTTTTCTGTAGCTGCAGTCCCAGCTGAAACCTCTTCTCTCTGCAATAGCAAATTGCTACTATCATGGCATCGCACAAAACATGTGTGTTTTCCCTCACGTAAAGACAACGCCTTATTAATTCAAATACTCTCAGGGAAACCCAGCAGTCTGGATTCTAAGCACATAAAAATGTTCCACATGCCCTTAACTCATAATGCTGACACTCCTGACAAGCAGGAGGGAAATTAGATTCATCGCTCTTACATTTCTTACAGGATGCCTGTTTAGCAGGTGACAACTTTGCATCAGCCCTCAAAATCACCTGCCTCCTCACCTCACTTCAAAATCACTAACCATATTGAGACCAAAGATGCTTAATGCTGGAGGCTTCACTATACTGCAGCACCTAAAGCCGAAGTCTGGAGCTTTGCTGCTGGGATATGTTCTTTTTCATTACAGCTACAGGTAACCTTTACAAAGTAAGCACTTTAAATCAAGTTGTAAATAATTTCACACATCTGACATCTCAGGTTAACCATAAACATCACAGTCATTTTAAATTAAGATTTATTTATGAAAAAAGATATTAACATGAGACACATCTTGCAGGTGAGCCAGGTAAACCAATCAGGTTCTTCCTACAGGTATCTGGATAACAAATAAGGCAACAGTAGGTACCACCAAACAGCACAGAAGGCTGCCAGACTGTTTTCCAAGTGTATCCTACATCCACAAATCTACATGAGCAAGGTATAAAAAAACCCAACCATTTTTGAATACTATTCAACCTCCATTTTTTCGCTAACTTTCAATGTATGTGCTTTACATGTTAGAAAAAAATAGTTTTGCTAGATAGTTAGGCCCAGCTGGAATTGAGAAACAACTCAAATCATTAGCATGGGCGACCCGTAAGGGCCTGAAGTACATGCCTCCACAGTTGTTGGCTGATTATGTTAACATACAGATGTTCTCTTTCAGGTATTCATCTATCAGATACCAAAGATTTGAGAGCTTCACAACAAGATGTTCAATTTATAGCATTCTCAGCACGTAATAAATCAATTACATGAAATGATATAAAGCTGAAATTCAGTATGATCTTGCACTGTAAGGGCAATTAAATAACCTTGGAACAAAGGAGTTTGGAACATACATCTAGAAGCAATGCCTTTCTGTTGTTGGGAATCACTCTATGTAACCACTTTCATAAACTGCTCAAGGTCCACTTCAATCCCAAATACATTTTTCTTCTCTGAACTTCTCATATCTGACTACTAAAAGCATTTCAATTTCCATTCTAGATGTATTAATTGCCAATTTAGGGGTTTTTTTTTAATTAAAAACATTCTTTCAGTTTAAGTTAACTTTATTGTGCTAACCAAGTCAACTCTTGCAGTCTCTGTGTTGTTAGGTGGACCATTCCTTTGATCAGCCTCCTTTGATCAGCCTCACAACACTTCCACAAACCTGCTCACACCTGAGTTTACTGCAGCCACAATAGAGTTCAGTTAAAGTAACTTTATTGTGCTAACCAAGTCAACTCTTGCAGTCTCTGTGTTGTTAAGTAGACCATTCCTTTGATCAGCCTCCCATGATCAGCCTCCCAACACTTCCACAAACCTTCTCACACCTGAGTTTACTACAGCCACAATAGAAACTGTGCCCAGTACTCCAAAGCGATTTTACTAGTGACTTACGCAGTGTCATTTATACTTTTAAATAAATATATCCTAAAATCAAACCTGCCTTTATCAGGGTTACAACAGATCCCAGTCTTCCTATGTCTTCTAACACTGCACTGTCAGCAAATTTCTACTTTTTATGCTGTCCTATTTGTCACTTATTTCTACATCTTTATACTTCTTCAAAACTTCAAATCCATTAGTTTTCTCTCTCTAAATACATATACATACACACAAACACACAGACCGACAAATTATTTTCTTTGGTTCTGTACTCCTTTAGTACTATTTTAGTAAAGACATCAACTGCAGTATGAGAAAAATGTTGGGCGTATCTCTTTGGTTCTTAACAGGTAAGTGGAAGATCTAAGTATTTGAGAAGCTGTGAAAAGATTATTTCACTTCAAATTCTATAATCAATGCAAACACTGCCAACAGATAAAAATTATTAAAATCAGATACGACAACCCGAGTAGGAGTATTTCTTTTGCAATTTTCTAAGCAAACATCACTATGACAAGAAACAGTATTTTAAAGGTCTAGCCAAACAGCAGTGCTACTAACATGGTGCTGCTAGCTGATACAGAATTTATGTTCAGTTCAACTGGTGAATAATCATTTATCCTTTCTATCACAAGCTGCCTTAATTCTCTTGGTGGCTTAATAGAACAGACTGAATGCTGCCTTCATAATGGTATTTCTGTCAAATATAACTGCTTAAAGATAATGTATACATAGTTTAGAATTAGGCATTTTAATAATGCATACCATTCTCGTGAAGACATTTATGGGATAGCATAGATATTAATGTAATGTTTTGACTGAATCTCCTGCTGGCATCAGACACATTTCCTTCTAGGCTTTGGCTAAAAATTGGCAGCCTCAGTAAATTAATTTCTGAGGAGCTATGTAATAAGAAAGTATTCTGAAGTATTATGAACACAAAGTACCATATTTTTCAAAAAAATTAAGTCATATGTGTTATTTATTGAATCTGCCAGGTAGCATATCATCCGTAAGACAGTATCCATCACTAATCACCCACACAGTGAAGAACTTTTAATCCATGTTAGGAGACATACTAATCCTGTTTTAAAATATTCTTCAGCATCTTGCCACACAGTATGTATACTTTGCATGTTTCCACACTAATTACAGTGTTATTTAAAATAAAATCTCAGAAACAAAACTCAGATTCTCACTTAGACAAGAAAAAGAAACGTTAAAAGCCAGAAGTGCAGCTTTTACCCAGACAACAGCTACAACTTGGTTAAGCCCCATGGGCCTTGAAAAAACTCTTTTTAAATAATCAACTCTTCCATGAGTATATGGTGTCTCTTAAAATAATCTAAAAAGCACTGCTAAACAAGTTCATTTAAACTCCTGGGGGACTAATTACAAGCAGTTAGACCAAAACATTCTCCTTTCAAATCTACAGATTTATAGTTTATAATAAAATGTCCTCATGACTGGTCAATGCAATTCTAATAGAAAACAAAACTCCAGTGGTTTAGTGACCATAATCTCCAAAGAACTGAGATGTGCAGATTTCAATTCACAAATAGTCTGCATGACTTTCAGCAGCCAATTTTTAAATTACATGAAACACATTTTATTCTTAAATTAAAACTGCACACATGTAAATGTTATATCTATTTTTAAAAGCAATCCCAAAAATTTGTGGACTGCTATTGCAACAGTTAATTATAAAGATGCCAATACCAATACATGGTGAATCCTGTATCACTAAAACTAGTGCATGCTGGTTAACCCAGACATACTTTCTGAGCTCACTCATCAGATCACAAGATGTTCATCACAGAGCCAAACTTACATTTTTCATGATGAGGACAAGTATGTTTTATTTGTCTAAAGAGAGTTTCATAATTCATTCAAGGGCATGAAAGAAAAACGTAGTAGGCACCACTCTACAAGAGTGATAAGCAACAAAGAAAACTGGATGGCAATCTATTTACTTATAATAGTATAGTGACTATGTCATAAACCCCCACAAATATCTAAGACATTTAACTCACCTGGAGATGAACTCCAATAGAATGAATGATCAAAACCAATGCTTAGGATATCTGGTAAATTCCAGGTAACAAATGCTGTAATTTTTTCCCATTTACTGCTAGAATTAATTATTAAGCATGGAAGAAATTAAAAAAAAGGGGGGCACAGTTTCTGGAGTTTATTTTTAAATTTATACAGAACTAACAACACAGAGAAGGATTTTTCTTTCTTTCGTTGAATTTTTTTGGAACAATAGCACCACCAGTCACTTCCTTATTAAGAATACTTATGGATACACTTGCCCTTGGAAAGCTACATGATAACATGTACAGTAAGACAGGCATGACAGTAAATAAACTACAACTCTATTATCTATAAGTGATATCTATCACCTTTTCCTATTTTAGTACCTCCTTCTCTTTCCAGCCATCATTTTATTGATTTATTTGCTGTTACTGTGTATTCTACTTATCCCTTTCTCAGACTTTCTCACTAAATAATAGTCAGCTTCTTAAGGAAAATATGTTGTTGTCATCATTTTTTTCTGAATTCCAGTGAACTTTTCAACTGTTCAGTTATTCACCCTCCCTCCCTCCCTCGCTCCCATCTGTCCATCCATCCATCCAACCAAGCCATCCCTGGCAGTGTTCAAGGCCAGGCTGGATGGGGCTTTGAGCAACCTGGTCTAGTAGAAGGTGTCCCTGCCAATGGCAAGACAGTGGGGTCTGGACCAGATGATCTTTAAGGTCCCTTCCAACTCAAACCATTCTATGATCCTACAATTCTGAGTTCCCTGTTTGCTCCTCCCTCTGTACATTCTGGTGTTCTCTGGCATAGTTTTCTTGTAGTTGTGCCTGACACACCTATAAAGACCTATATAAGACAGTAACAAATTTCCTTCTGAAAACTCTTGACTCAGAGTAGAACAGTTACCAGTAAACTTTCAGGAAAAAGGGAATTCATATGGAGAATTCATATGGGAATTCATACGGAGAATACAGTTTAACGTAATATTCCCAGATAGGAAGAACTAGCTCAGAAACGCTAAATTTGTATTTTAAAGAAATCTTTTTCAATATAGAAAATACGAGTTCTAGTGTCCAAAAAGAAAAGCTGCAATTCTGGATTTCTTAGCCTATGAACAGACACTAAGATATACTAAAAATGAATGAAATTATATTCTCATCCTACATATGAGTACATGAATCCAAGAAAAAAAAAGAAAAAAGTTGTATGTTACCAGGCAAACTTATTTAACTACCTAGTAGATCTAAAAAACCTACTTTTAGAAAAACATAAGAAAATACCAAAATAAACCTCAGACTTTGGAGACTTGATTCTGCTTGCTTCACTGTTAAGAAGGTGATGTTCACTGGCAGAGAAAACTATGGAAGAGTTTGTTCTTTTCTCCTTTAACTTGAATGACACTACTAAATACGGTTTACAACCTCTCATGAAAGAAATTCTAACTTCCTTCTGCTTTTTAGAGGCAATCTAAATATGTAACTGTTTCACAAACTTTACTTCCTAGACCACTTTATGAATAATAGAGGGGAAGAGGAGGCACAATGTCTACAGTGGAAAGAGTCCATTGATTTCAGGTGCTTAGCTGAGTTTTCAGAATACTCTGCTTTATGCACAGCTCATGCAGTGATGAAATTCATTGCATGCTTCAGAGGTCAGACATTCCAGAGGTCTCCATGTAATGATGAACTGATAATTAACAAGTAAGACTGTAACGTATGCTTTGAGTTGCTCAGTATCACATGAATACCACAGATGGGAGGCAGGAATAGAATCCGGAGCGCTCACGCTGTCGTAACCAGGAAATCCTTCTCCTCCCTACCATTCCATTTGCCATGCTCTTCCTATTCTGCAAAACTGAGACAAGCCTAGAACAGAGGTCCTGTTTGAAAAGTTAAAGCACTTTTACTGTTCAGATGTGACTTGTCAGCACAGCAGAGATGAACAAAATACAAAAGTCCAGTGAAAAAGGCAGCATGTTATCATCTAATGAAAGATCGTAGGCTGCTCGTAGCTTGCTGTTGGCTTGCTTCTTGGCTCCTGATAGCTCTACTTATCCTTCTCCAAGACAAGGCATACAAGCGACTCTAGGAGCAGCTGAATGCAGTGAATTGCTCTCAAAATACTATTACGAGACTGCACAAAATTGGACACTTCTGCAACATCAAACACTCCAAAACTATTTAAACTTTGCACTGCTGCTCTTGTTTTTGTGCTCTACTCGATGACGTTCAGCATATACCCTCAAGATCACAATACAGAAATATCAACTTGGTGGGCTGTAATGAAGTTCTTACTTTTTATTTTTTAGATTCTTTGAATTAAAAAACATACATTAACTATGTTCTAAGCATCACAGATTTAGTCAAATAGTATGTAACACAGACACAGTCCGATTTAGAGATCACTAGACTGGAGAAGTGAGAAGTGGACATGAACTAGGCTGTGACATGGCCTCAGAGAATGGTCCCTGCTCAACTGGTCCCTGTTTCATGAACAGCCACAACCTCAGAAAATGTAACTCTGTCATTTCCTGGCTTCTAAATACTTGCTAATTTTATGTTCTTTTAAGACATCTTTTGAAATGTTACATATACTTACAATTGTGACATAATGTTAAAATACAGGCATGTTCAGAGACGAACAAAAAAAATGCGTTGACTAGAATTTATATTTGCCTACAACTTCAATACAAAGCCTATACTTTGTTATAAAAGTGCATCTGGCTCTACATAATCTAGAGCGGTTTTGATCAAGATATGATCAAGATATGTCAGAAACCGGAGCCGATGGGGGCAAGTTATTAATGAGTGAATTCCTGAGACACACAGGAGGTACAGGAATGGGTGTGATGTTCCCGCCACAAGCATTGGACATGATGGGGTTAATGTCAAAAGAGTCTTTTTCAAAAACAACAACTCTATCGACCTCTGACCCCAAAGCCTGTGGTTTCAATCCCAAGAAATGGGCAGAAGAAATGGCAAAAGCCAAAGTATCGGGTCAGATCCTAAGATTAAACCTTGATCAGTGTATGCACTACAGGTGAGCTACATCAACTATGATAACAGGTCGGAAGATGCTGATGCCCTAACTTATTTGCAGTTGTCCTGGGTTCAGCTACAGCAGTCATTTTTTCTCCTTCTTAGTAGCTGGTGCAGTGCTGTGGTTTTGACTTTCAGTCTGGGAACAACGCTGATAACACCGATGTTTTTAGTTGTTGCTCAGTAATGTTTACTCTGACCAAGAACTTTCTGAGCCTCATGCTCTGCCAGGGAGGAGGGGAAGCCGGGAGGAAGCAGAGGCAGGACACCTGACCCAAACTGGCCAAAGGGCTATTCCATACCACAGCACGTCATGCCCAGTATAGAAACTGGGGGGAGTTACCCGGAAGGCCCAGATCGCTGCTCGGGTCGGGCTGGGTATCGGTTGGCGGGTGGTGAGCGGTTGTGTCCTTTTCCCTTGTTATTCCTCTTATCATTATTATTGGTAGCAGTAGTGGTTTGTATTATACCTTAGTTACTGGAGAGCTGTTATCTCAACTCGTGGGAGTTACATTCCTCCGATTCTCCTCCCCATGCCTCCGGGAGTGGGGGGTGGAGGGAAAAGGCGGGGGGAGAGAGCGAGTGGCTCCGTGGTTCCAAGTTGCCGGCTGGGCTTGAACCACGACAGCAGTTTGTCCCAAAGTCACTATATATTTTAACTTCATAAATAAAAAAATAATTTCCATACTAATATTCCTTGCTTATTGTCCTTTTTTTACTTTTGGTCAGAAATTATTTAACTGTTTAGTATTTTGTTCTCCTCTGATGTAGAGCAAAATGTCTCTCCTAAAGACAAAAAAAACAGAACTTCAATAACAGACTTCATAATGAATCCTATAGAAATAAACAAAGCTACAAAGTGGTTTCATTTCTAAGTTTTCTCAACACTTCATATTTATATAAGCCAAATTTTCCAGTTATGGTCTCTGTCTCTACCACCTTTGTCTCTCTTCTTTTTCCCTGACTCAGTTCCTTTTTAGAATTTTGTCTTCTTTTGGCACATGGAGAAAGGTGTTTCATAAACTGCAGGGAATAGCAGGTACTCATATGGAGAAAGCAGATACAGTTTTTAATAAGAATTATAGCTACAATGAAATATTTATTCCCTGAGCACAGAGCTCAGAGAAAATAAGTGACCACAGAATATCCTCATACTAAGCTAACAGGAAGGAAAGACAAGTGCCTTACGGTTTATCCACTATAAACTACAGAAAATCATAAAGCCCCAAAATTTTGAAACTAATAAACATATACAGTTTTCAGGGATGCACATATTTTCCATTAAAAGTTAATTAAGTCAAAATGTTTTAATCTAGAGAAGTGCCTATTCCTTCAGAGCAAGTTATTTTTTCCCACTGTATATTGTCAAATCTGTGAAATGACAATGATCTGCATGACAGAAGACCCATGGCTAAAATTTTGTCTCTACCTGAATCAGTGGGAGTTCTCCCATTGACTTCAGAAAGATCATTAACTCACTGCTATCATAAAAGGATGATCTGGCAGTACTTGTAAGGTTCTATTACTTGGAACTGTCTTTTGCTTTGAGCTAGGCACTTCCCACCTTTATACTATTTCTTTAAAACGTTCCTTTGCCTACCAGACTCACCATTACTAGATCAGTAGTTAAAAAAGCAATCTGTCACCCAGGGTCCACCAATGAGCAATAAAAGATATTGGAGAAAGTTAGTACCTTCCTCTAGTTTGCTTTGAGAATTTATCTAGCAGTACAGAAAATTAGTGATACCCTCAGTGTATTACATATGGCAAAGCAAAGAGCTGTATTTAAAACAGCAAACAACTAGTAACAGTCACAGCAGGTTCTAACAGAAAAATGAGTCACAACGGTTCCAAACACAAATACCTCCAGTAGCCAGAAAAAAAAAAAAAAAAAAGACAAACATATACCCCAATGGTTCTTTAAAAAACCACGGTGTCTTCCTCTTGCTGCGGGCAGTTAACAGCACCACAGAACACTGAAATTCTGAGGTGGACTTAAAGCACTCTCCCACATCTTCTGAAACAGAGTGATGCTGGAGAGATGATGCATTCAGTCTCGAGAGAAAAGAAAGATACTGTTCACACAGCACTTCTAGTCATCAGTCCATGGAGCAGCAATGGTGTTGGCTTTGAAGGAAGCCAACTGTCCCGCTCTCCCAGAGATAAAGAATTGCATTGGTGGCCACTAGAGGGAGGATTAGGAACATAGTAATTTGTGGGTAAAAGGCACCCATGATGAATCACATGGGACAACCTACAAATCCCCCACCTCTGCCAAAGGGCAACAATTCTTAAGATACTGCTATGTGCTGGGAAGTATTACGCAGTTGTTATCACCTGCTACAGAGAACCTGCCAGTATGCATCCTGAACTTTGGTGGCTGGAGGATAGGAGGGCTGACTAGGATCATGTGAAGCATACCTACAAACACACAGACACATCCCTTTATCTACAGTTGCCTCATTTGCCTTCTGGTTTTTAATCTCCTTATTTAAAACTTCTGATGTCCTTTATCAAGAAAGCTCCAGCAAAAAGCAAACATACCAGCTTCAAGAGAATCTCAGAAGCAGCATCAGCAGAAAAACACACTGCCAAGATACACGGTATTTAACAAAAACATCTGATCATATTAAAGGTACTTGAAAGCAACAAACTCCATTGTAATAAAATGAATGTTCTTACACTAAATTAAGGTTTGAGGCATGTCTGAAAGAAATGTTTTCAATTAGTTACCTAGATAATTATGCAGTAAACTGTATCTTGCAATTCACTTTACCCTGTATCTCGACTGCCTGGTGTCTTACCTCCAGCACAAGTGGCAGAACATTCTGACCAAGGCAGATGATTCCATGCAAAGCCAACTTCATTGTCTCCACTGCCAGTGCGAGAGATGGGAACATTGAATTTATACCTTATACCCAAATTTTGTTCCTGAAGCAGAATCTGTAGTTGAAAACAACTGGTTATACCATTAAAACAGGCAAGCAGAGGGCAACTACAGTGACATTTAATCTAGGTTTGTGTTATGCTCTAAGGAAGGGAAAAAGTAATAAAGGAAGCCATAGTAGTTCTTTAAGGTATTCCCAAAAGAAGCTGGACTAACTTAAAACATATACAAAAGTATTATTGTCTAAGGTGAGTTTTGTCTTTTTTTTCTCCTTAACAACTTAATAACTTCTGTCAGTTCTTTATTCTTAACACAACTGTTAAGAAGAAAACAGTTTTCATTAGATTAATGTCCTAATGGAAATTGACAGCTGAGTAATTACGTGAGGTCAAAGTTGGTTAAGGACATTACTGTGCAAACATACAGCAGTCCTCACTGAAATACTGTGACGAGCTACTCACACAGCAGTTATGAACCTAGCTCTGCCCTTCTTTGCACTTCCAGTGACTACAGTAATAGTAAAAATAGTAACAGGAACAGGCTGTTGCCACGGTCATTGTTTTCCCCTAATGCAACAGCCAACAGCATTATTAGCCTGGTGGAATCACACCTCTGACTCCTTTAAAGGAGTATCAAAACTCTCACTGCAGCCGTATCACTGCAGGTGATAGAGAAGGAAGTGCAACAGTCGCTATGAGTTTTTGGCTACCCTCATTGTTGACTACCCTCCACACACCATTTGTCCAACACTAGCCTTTGACTTTATCAAACTTTTTCTTTCTGTTGCTAGCAATACGTATCATGTTAGATACAGCACTCTGATACTTCTTATCCCCTACTATCTCATTCCCTTCTATCTTACGTGATATTTTACAGTCATATCTGCCTATCTTCTTTGGACAAAAGACCAGAGAACGTTCAGTAAGAAGGTCAGTGGCACTGACTGAATGAGAAAGGCACTATAATCATTGTGTAACTCATTCTATATAGTCTCTCTAGCTGATCCACACCCACAGAAGAAGAAACAGGACTCATGTATTTGAAAATGCTGCCTAAAATGTGAATATCCAGGCAACAATCATTCTATACAAGAAAATAACCCATATGGCTCAAGCAATCCCTGAACTGCAAGTCTGACAGCTGACAGAATATACTTGGCAAGAGTCGCCTTGCTCTTACACTTCTTGTCAATGTAGTAATGCAACAGTAGGCTCACTATTGCCTTCTGTCAGAGACAGGGTATCAGGATGCTGGTCACATCTTCTGTTACCTTCTTGAATTTTGTACCATCTGTTCAGAACACTGCATGTCACAGCAACATAAACATAGGACAAATCATGATACTCTTGTTGTGGTCAGAGTATACTTCACACTCAGGCCAGGCTTAAAACAACTGACATCCACAGAACTGTCTCTCAACATTTCCATGTATCAGCAGAATGCAAAGGTACAATATATACCCCATATAGAATTTCCAGCTACTGTTGTTCTGAACCACATTGAAAAGAGATGAAGCATTTTCTGTGAGATTTCCTGGAGCACAACCTGTTTTGATTTCATTCATGGCCTTGTCTTTTCTCAGAACGCAAATACATTTTCAAATTTCAGAAATATATTATAACTTTACCATGACTATGAGATTTTCTGAAGTAGGGCCTAGTGCTTCCAAAGACTCTGGTTCATCTGTTGGCCTCTTGTAATGGAAAGCTGTTCCAGCAACATCAAACTTTCTTGGCCAGTCAATAGTCCAGGCACCATTAATATAGTAGTCATCCTCTTCAGATTTTAAAGCTTAAAAAAAAATACAAGCCACCTAAAAATTGGAAGCAGCATTTATAATGGAGAAGCCATTTCAAATTTATCTACTAATCTGCTAAATCTGCTAGAAGCATGTGAGTTTCAGCTCAATGTAACTGTTTTTTTAAGCAACCTAAAGCCATTTCTTTAGCCCTGTCTAAACAACATTGCCTCTGCAGTAATGTTCAGTGTGCAGGTATCCTTTGCAGATTTCAACATGCACATGCTATATGGAACAAAACAGAACTGCTATTGCAACTCGCAATGTATCTTCAACTCTAAAACTGAGCCTGTGTGCAATGTATGCAGTTTTATGTAAGATATATGTAGGTCTCAAATGTATAATCAATTACCAATCTAATCTTCAGATTAAGCAGTTGGGGCATGGAATAGGTATTTCAAGTAGTCTGCAGAGGAAAAAAAGAGAAATAGCATTGAGTCTGATGTATGGTGCCAATCAGCTCTTGTTTTGTTGCCTCTGTCCACTGTGCGGTTTTTTGCTCAATATCCAAACCTAAGATTCTTCTACTACAAACCCAACTACTAGCTACTTAATGAGATAAAATATTTTATTATTCCTATTTTAAAACCTTAAACCATAAAAGCAACACAAATAAAACATAAATTTCTTAGACCAATTAGGCTGGACAAACATATTATTCAGGGATTTGTATTTTATGTTTTATTATTAAAATTAGATTAAGTTTCTAAATATGACACTGACTTTTTATCTTAAGGTGAATATTCTCTTAATTAGATACTGACTTCTTAAGGTCATTATCAAGGTATTCAGCCCTCATATTTACTTTAAATAAAATATGTTTTTAAAGGCAAAATGATGGTTGGAAATATATGCTCAACAAGCCATGTCATTTTTTGTTGAGACTTGTAAGTGACTTCACTAGGTAGGGAACAAAATCACATCACAATATAAGGAATAGGACAGCTTATGATCAAGTTTTACTGTACGACAGCTTACGATTAAGTTTTACAGACGGTTTACCTAAAACTTTTAGCAAAAATGTCTCAATGATGCTTTGAGTGAAGAAACTAGCTCTGACACATTCATTTATGTAGAATTTTCAAAGTAATTCAGACGCTTTTTTGCCTATATAGGCTTTGTAGCACAAGAAAGAGCTGGTTAAAAAAAGCAAGTGTAAGAGAAGAATTAATCAAAATGCAAGCAGTACTGAACTTAGAGAAAGGAACAGTATTCACTATCTATTTCACGCGCTGTATAACTATGTTACAGCTTGTTTTATCTCTGGTCCTATTTTCACATTGCCAAAATTTCTATCTATCCCGCTTTTACAAAATCTAGCTTAATCAAAAGAAGAATCAATTTTATGTATGCTGTATGCACTTAATGTATATCCAGAAGCAAAGCAGCTCAATTTTTACCTGCCAATGAAAAATGCATTTGCATTCTGTAAATAGATTTACCCAATGCCAGTTGTTACACATAGTAAAGGCCACACAGTTGTGATTAGCGTTCCCGTAATATAATTACGTGACAATGATGACATGGTGGCATAATGCTATTAGCATATGAGACAGAAGGAACAAGTTAGTATTCCAATTAAATCATTTATGAGAACTTGAGAATGCAGAAAGCCCACAGAAAATCAGCACACAATTCCTCCCTGTTGCACATGAAGAATACAAAGGAAGATATCACCCTGGATCAAGCCATTTAAGGGAAGATAACACCATTACTAAAACAGTATTTTTCCACCAGCTCTGAAGTCAGGCCGTTTTGTTGTTGCTGGGTTATTTGTTGGACAGATCAGTTTAAAATACTGAATTATTTATGCAGCTGCAGAAACATGTTTTTGCTGTTACAACATTAGGAGCAATATTGGTGCAGAAATGATCAGCAGGGGAGGAAGAGAATTGATCAGACGGGTCAGGGAGGACAGGTGCTGACTGAGCTAACTGAGCTCCCAGATGTCTAACTGTAGCCTAAATTTGAGGCCGTGGCTTGTAAAAGAACTGGATCTTAAGTTAAGGAACCATGGGATGCTTGTTAGTTTGAAAGCCTGCTAATTGAAATGAACAAAGAAGAAACTTTGAAGCCAGCATGACAGCTATGGAGAGTAAGGGTTTTATTTTTTCCTTTTTTTGTATACTTCCCAATGGATAAATTGATTTCTTAGACTGTGGTCTCGTATTTGGCAGCAGTGAATATAAGAGAAAATACAGTAATATGCATAAATGGTTATATTCATCTGAGTCAGTTCTTAATTGGGTTCATGGTATGGTCACACAAACAGCTGCCCTGCAACAACAGAGGGAACTCCATAAAGACAGGGAAGTAGCTGTGAAGTTGCCACTGTCACTAAAGAAATATTCATAAAACAATACCCTTGAGGTACATATTTTAACAGAATAAACCCATTTTTAACTACTTTTGTGCTCTTAAAGTTTTTTTAAGGGAGCAGATGAATTTAAAACCTTCCTATCCCCAGAAACTGGTCATCCTAAAATAGTGATCTGGTTCACACTCACAGAACAAAACATCCCATCACAAAATCAAATGGCCCCTGAGACCTTGATTATATTTAATTAGTGTACAATGGCACCTTCGAAAGTTGGAAACATGAGAAACTAGTGTAAGAGAGAAATCCTCTGTTTCTGTAGTCAGGGCTCAGGAAAGCCTTTGAAATTGTGACAATAACATAAAAAAAGTATTTATGTAATACTTTATATTTTTAGATCTATGGCCAGCTTAAATACCAATTAAGTTGTCTGTATTTTTTATTTAAGAAAAAAACCTGACATTTTTCTTTCATTTTATACAGATAGTGCCAGCAACTGGAATTGTTTTTCCAGATCACCTTCCTCTGATTACAAAACAGAAGAATTACAAGCTTAATTGTACTAGCTAAGGAGTTATCCTCTTCATTCTGTTTTTCACCTCCCCATGGAATAGTTCGTAGCAGTAAATGACCATGACAGGATGCGTTGTATACCTCTCTCCCACCACTTCTCTTTGAAATGTCAGTACAGGACATAGGAACAACCTTACCCCCAGTATATTATGACATGGGGGAAGGGCCATGAGGAGTGTGATGCTGAAAATAGTAATAAGCACTCTACTGCTGGAGTAGTGGTGTTATTACTCCTGCAGAATGGAGGGAGATCAATTATCTGCTGAATTGCAGAAGGATGGGGGCAGGCAGGCAGAAAATTAGGCATCCAACAGTAAAAGGTACCATTATTATCAGTACAATCAATTTAGGAATTCATTTACCTAGGAGGGTAACTGCCCTTCTAACTCAAACTTAAAGGCACCATAATCCATTCCAACATGTGTTTTACATACAAAAGTAGCCTCTGCTGTATTACCTGTAAATTGCTGTTTAGCCTAAACAGATAATAACTTTAGGTTGTGCTAATCTGTTAATCTGCTGTACAATTTATCAGCTCTCTGATCTATTCTTGACTAAGAAAGAGGTGTTCTTGCACTACTGTGAATGGACTGCTATGCAAATCAGGGTACAGAGACTTTCAGAAATGTTTGGTGTCTTGAGTCTGACAAAGCCAGATTTGTACATATCAGTATCAAAAAAACAGAAAACAAATTTAACAGCCTTTAAAGAAACAAATAACAATCATGGAATATGAATTTAATTCTGTGCTTTACAACAGGCTTCCTGAATTATCTCTATCAAACACCTGGTTTTTCTGCACCTCATTTTCCTTATCTATAAAACAGGGATGGCATCAAAACCATACAGCACCTCATAAACACTGTACGATTAATACCTTGAATTGCCTTAAGATAAGAAGACAGCATTGTTAGCATTTAACTAACTATGGTTGTTGATGAATAATCATTGTGAGACTAAAATCTTGTTTTAAATCAGTTTAATCCTCCAAGATCAAAAACTTCCCTGATGGAAGACAGTACCTCAGATTGGGCCAGTACATCATTTGAATACTCCTCATCCACTTCAAGTGAAGTCTGACAGTCTAACTATAGTGAATTGACCTGATTTTGCACTGAGTAGACAAGGACGAATCACATGATGTATCTCATTAACTCCATTCAAGAAAATACATCCTAACCAACTGCTGCAACTGTCTCATCACAACCTAGTATTAACTGCTAATAATTCCCTCTGCTGCTTCTACTATGGCTATGGTTTGGCCAAACCAGAAAATGTACCTTCAAATCACAACATAAACCGACCTAATAACAGCCTGCTATTTAAACCATGGTCTTACCAATGTAGTTCTTTGACATTGCCACTTCTCTTACTTCAATGTGCACAGAACCTCTTGGAATTTGAATCACTTCCATATAGCCTGTAAGACAAAGGTAAACGTTATTTACTGTTGCCTACGTTGATCAATATTAGTCATGAAACTAACCATTACTGAATTATTTACTACTAAAAATTAGTATGAGATACAGGATTCAAATGGACTTGAAAATTTTCTTTCATGCAATATAAAGAAAACTCTTCAAATATCATACAAACATTTGAAAGTGATAGCAAGAACTTACCATGTAAGTCAGGAACTCCTTTTTTAAAGTGCTTATAATAAAGTATTTTCAACTTATGTTCATTTATGAATAGTTAACATATAAAATGACTTTAGGATCACATGATAATTCAGGTTGGAGAGGACCTCAGACAGTGATTTAGCCCAACTTTCTGCCATAAGCAGGGTATGCTAAGAGATCAGACCAAGTGACTTGGTGCTTTATCCTCCTGGGTTGTGGAAAATCTCCAATGATGGAACTGTACAACCTTTCTGGACAACCTTATCTGCTGCTGGACTGTCTTCCTGGGGAAAAATTTTTTTCTTACTTTCAGACATCATCTGTCTTGTTTCAATTTATAACCATTGTCTCTTCTCCCAGCATGTACCCACCACTGTGAAAAGCCTGGCTCTGTCTTCGTCATAACCTCTTCTTAGGTATTGGAAGGGTGATACTAGGTCCCCACAAACCTCCTCTTCTCCAGGCTAAATAAGCTCAGTTGTGACAGTGTCTCCTCAAAGAGAGGCAAGCACTTCAGACGTCAATAATCTTAGCGGTCCCTCACTGAACTGAACTGACTCCAGGGCACCAATCCTTTTCCTGCATTTGGGAGCTCGAAACTGGTAACACTAAGATCGCAACACTATAACTGTCTTTTTTGAATTAAGCTTTAAACTAATTGCCCGTATACATTTTCTAAGTTCTAAATAAGATGAACTTAAAAGAGACATTTCTGGATTCTTTCCATTCTAAAATTTCATGTATGACAAAATAGCAGATTCTATCATACACATTAAAATCATACTCAACCTTACTCTTACTATACCACCATAACTAGATAATAATTTTAAAACACCCACTTTTTTTTAAGTGCATTAAAGACCATGAGAACTAAGTATTCAGTAAAGAAACATATTGTTGTATTTGACATAAATCTAAACTAACACAGAAAAAGGCAACAACAAAGCAAAAGGAGTCAAAGTGAATGACTAGCAGCAAGGCCATGCTGGAAATGAAGGCAGCACTGTTATTTGCTAAAGAGACATGCAAATGCATTGTGCAATAGAATGGGCATATATGTACGTACCTCCTCTTGGCAATGAATCATTGAAGAAACCTTCAATGGCTTCACATGTACTGCCATCTCCGCCACAAACACGGCATCTATCTTCCTTAGCATCAGACCCCAAAATATTATCACAACCTACATGCTGAGAATAGATAAGAAAAAATATTTTAACAGGATGATGGTCTTATACCACTGTCTTCATATTTTTTTGAAGTGTTTCTGTCAAGTTTGAGATAATCAGTTCTTTTTATCTACCCTGTTTTTGATAGCTGTAACTGTAAGTGGGTTTTCACTTACCAGGGAAAGAAAATAAAGGAGAACAAGACACGTCTGGGTTGTTACCAAATCTTGATTGATTAGAACTTTGCATTTCTGTGATGACTTTCAGGAAGGGATCTCACAGTGTTTTACAAACAATGTAATTATTACAGTTATCAATAAATGATTACTGATATTTTTACTTAATATCACAACACTTAACTGTGTTCCATCTATATTGCTTTAAGGCAAACATTTGCTGTGTTCCTTAAACATTTATATAGCATAAATATTTTTACCAAAGGCACTTACAGCTTCATAAACCGTACTTCCACATTACCCAGGCAAAACTTGTGACTGTTTTCGTAAGTTTGAATGTAAAGTGTAAATTACTCTAAGAATGAATGCAGAATGAAACTTAGTGAAAGGCTGAATTAAAAGCTGTATTAGGTAGGATTAAACAGCCTTTGGAAAAAAGAGGTGTCTATAACTGATCATAAAAAATACAATTCATTTCTGATTATCTATTTGAGAAATAAACAATGATTAACTCCTTACAACTTATTGATTCAATCCTATTACAAAGCTGACGAAAATAAAGACAGTTGGATCCTTAAAACAAAATAAAACAAAAAAGAGAATGAACAAGTAGGACGTAAACAGACTGAACACTGCAGCTTGCCATTTTTTTCTGGGATTTATACAAAAAAGGAAGCAGCTACATAACTTTGTTTACTGTCTAGCAATAAATATCATCTACCATCTTATAAATGCATAATACATAGGCCATGAAAGATGTTAGAATACTTTAAATAATTGACAAAATAGTATTATTCTAACCATTTACATTTCAACTTTCTGTTTCACCAAGACGACAGAGGCCCAACTTTATTACATAGCTCATTCTCAACTTGAAATTTAGTTTTAAAAGACTTTTCAAAACCATTAATATTTTCATATGCATGAAGTACACCAGAATTCCACAGGTTATTTCTTAGGGTTTTTTTGATATCAACATGTTATTCAATAAACATATATCTTCAGCCCTCAATTTAGCAAAGAACTTTAGCATTGTGTTAAGCTTTAGTTATGTTAGTAGTTTCAGTGAAATCAAATACTTTTTAGAGTCACCGGCACAGTTCAGATGTTTAGATTTAAGTACAGAATTAAACACTTTGCTGAAATGAAGCAGCAGTGGGATGTATATAACCAAAAATATAGCACAGACCTTCAGTTTTATTCAAATTCATGTAATGCAATTCTATAGGAATCTCACAAGATTATCAGATTTTTAGTAAAAGAAAAAAAATTGCATTATACATTTTTTCCTAGAACTACAGAGCAATAGTGACAACTTTGTTTCAATCACATTAATAACAGAATTGTTCGCAACAGGATGAACTAGTTAAGAGAAAAACAAATTAATATTTTCACATTTACTGTTTTTCAGTCAGAGTGGTGTTCTAACTGGAATGATGGAACAGGCCCTGGAACAGTACAAGTATTCTGTTCATCTCCTGTTGCCTTTTCCACCAATTCTTCAACAGAAAACACAAAGCAAGGGGAAAAAAAGACAAAATGAAGGATTCTATGAATGTCTGTAAGAAGCTACTGAAATTTAAATGATTTGTCTAATTTATGCAATACCTTTTTTATCATTTTGTAGCAATCTTACTTTTTCATTAACAATTTGACCTGTCAACACTCGTGTTCCATGTAAGTAAGCACCATAATTAAATGTACGAGATAGCAGACATAACAAATTAATCCTTAAGTACTTTATAAAACATTTGTAACCTTGCATTCTCCATTGATACAGATATCCAGTGAATCAGCATTGCACTGAGTCCCATCTATTACTGCAGGAGCACGTTCAGTGTAAAAATTATAACCTTCAGCCAAGCAGTTTAATGCACATGGTTTAACCCCACCTGGACAACAAAAATGAATGAAAAAAAAACCAAACAGAAGTCTTGAAAAGTTAACAGCTAGTTAAAGTATATATGCATAAACAGATCTGAAATTTATAATCTTATCTCATACCTGACACATATAATGTATATACTTTATTTAACTTCCCTTTATTGATTTCTCTACTTGACTCTTCTTTCTTGCAAAAAAGATTATTTCGCATAGTAAGATATGGCAAGGTTGGCTGGCTCCATAACGATTCCATTATGTTAATACAACCCTAATGATTATTAAACAATTTAAAACAATAAGGATACCACTTCACCATTTGAAAAACAAGAATAACAAAAGAATGTAGTGCTAGAAGTATATCAATGTAAATTTCAAAGCAAACATCATACTATTTTAGTTAGGAATTTAGTCCCACAGAATTACATTATAGCTCAGACCACATGATCACAGTGATGGTTTTTAGGCATTTTATCTAAAAAGCTAAGAGTAAAACTACCCACATCACTAAAATACAAAAACACAAGGGGAAACATGGACTTATTCACTATAGGTTTAGAACACGAAAAAAACAAAATAAAACTTAGAAAGACAGAAACATAAACTTGATTAAACTGTCCCAAAAAGAAATAATATCCTTCTTCCCTGCAAAAGACCCTTTTATTGCACAGTGCAATTATTTATAATTCAATTACTGCAGCAGTAATTGGAGACTTTTACAAATTCTTTACTTCTTTTTCCTTTTCCTAGTATTCTCACCTTAAGAAAGGAAAAATGATTGTGAGATTTTTTTATACTGAACTCATCACTGTGGCATAAAATGCACTTACAGATCACCTATGGAATCTCTAATTATATTGCAACTGCAGGTGGAGAAGGGCTCCATATTTTTAAATTGGAGTCCCTACAACAATGCTCACTCTCCTTCATTGTAAAAACGAAACTGTATCAGCATAGAGATGGCTCTTTCTGCAACATCTTCAGCAACTGACAAAAGTGCTAGTAAACTTAGCTCATTATATTTTAATCAAAACACTCTATTTACAAACATTGCTCTTTATATAACACATATAATTTTCAAGACTTCACATATGGAAACATGTTTGTGAAGATAACCATTACCTCCAGTGTAGGGTTTCCAGTTATAATACTTTCCCCGGAAAGGCATATTGTCAAAATCTGCACATTGCTTTTCTCGAAAATCACGGGCCCCTGAAGGACATGGCTGAAATAATGAAGACAAAAAAAAGGTTAATTTCTTCCAAATATCAACAGAAAAGGAAATGCTCATAGGCTTACATCGCAAACATAATCATTCAAGAGACTAGGAGGTGGTTCCCTGCTTTGTCTTGTGGCTCTTCTTCTGGAACTTGCTTTATTGTTTTACAGTGTCTGTTTTATTACCTTAGCCTGGCATGAAGTAACTGAAGTAATTTAAGCAAAGGTAACTGTTATAAAACAGTTTCCATAAAACAGGACAGTCAGAATCACATCAAACTATGCCATCAGCTACCTCTTTATAAACAGCTGAAATAATTAAACCAAAATAATTTGGTAAGAGCTGTAAGCTCAGTTATACTGTACTGAGCAGCTGTACAGAGCAGTGCTACTAAGACATCAAGAAAAAAACCCAAACACTTTCTAGAGTTGTATCACCTCTGGTTACTTGTAACCTTGACAAAAGCACTGTGTTAAGGCTGAGAACAGATACCATGTTTGGCTCTGATTTTAATAGTCTCCAAGAGTGACGAAATAAAAACTGCTTTCATTTGAATTTTCATTACTTCACATTACTTATAATAAAACTGTAAAGTATCTTACTTGGAATAAGGGTAGATATAAGTGAAATTCATCTTGGAAAGAATTACAGGAGAGAGAATTCTTTGCCATTTCTCATATTTTTCATCAGCAGGTTCACAGTAATAATCACAACTAATCTTGAATACACCCAGAATTTAGATAGCACATTAAACATTGTTATCAATGTTTAAGTACCTGCTGAAATTGCAAGCTTCATCAGTCAAAGTATTTGAAATACAGATCAAAATAATTTTTAGACTGAAAAAGAATCTGTTTGACAGAAATCAGAGGTGTCAATAAATACTACTATTTTATGAGCAACAGAAATGTCCATTTTATGACAGTTATACTTGTATCTAAGCCACTTAGCATGGTTCAGGAATGTGAAATGCACTGAAGTGAAAGGGTTTCTATAAACACGGATTATGAAAATTTGCTGCACACTGCAAATATTAATAAAATAATTATGATTCTCAGTAACACGTATCAAGTTCTTATAAGAGCCAGTCCACTGCAATATAATTCAGAGACTAAATTTTGGTTTTGCAATTTTGAAGCTGTTGCCATATAAATTAAACAGTGCACATAGTAGTACTTAAATTTTATTTTTCTCTATAAATTATTCTGTTATCTCCCTCCCTATAAAAATACGTTTTTGAATATAATACATTTACTGATTAAAAAAACCAATGGTGAAACTACTTAAATTCAGTAATTCTTCAAGTGAGAACACTGAGCATAAAACATAGAATAAACACAGAACAGATCCTCCTAGAAGCAATACTAAGACATATGGTACACAGGGGGTGATTTGAGATTGCCAGCATGGCTTCACCAAGGGAAGGACAAGTCCTGCCTGACCAACCTAGTGGCCTTCCTTGATGGAGTGACTACAACAATGGACACAGGAAGAACTACAAATGTCATCTCTCCGAGCTTCTGTAAGGCCTTCGCCATGGTCCTCCACACTATCTTTCTCTCCGTATCAGAGAGATACACATTAGATGGATGGACTGTTCAGCAGATAATGAACTGACTGGATGGTTGCATCCAGACAGTAGTGGTCAATGGCTCAGTGGTCTAGATGGAAATCTGTGGTGATGTCCCTCAAGGGTTCCTACTGGGACCAGTACTGTTTAATATCTCTATCAATAACATAGACAGTGGGATTGAGTGCACCGTCAGCAAGTTTGCAGATGACACCAAGCTGAGTGGTGCAGCTGACAAGCCTGAGGGATGGGATGCCATCCAGACAGACTTGGACAAGCTCAAGAAGTAGACCCATGTGAACCTCAGAATCTTCAACAAGGCCAAGTGCAAGGTCCTGCCTGTTGATACCAGCAACCTCTGGTATCAGCACAGGCTGGGGGATGAGTACCCCTGAGGAGATGGACTTGGGGGTACAGGTGGATCAAAGATCGAACATGACCTGGCAATGCGTGGTTGCAGCCCACAAGGCCAATCATATCTTGGGCTGCATCTGTATTATCTGTACCGTCCTCTTGAACACAGCTCTGGTAGTCTGACAGAAAACCAGCTACACACAAGTAAGCACAGCCTGTAATCTCACTGATGACAGGAACAGCAGACAAGGCTGGGAATACCTGGAAGCAGCTAAAGGAATTGTGTGAGCAAAGCATACAACAGTCCTACTCACTTGGTATTTTATCTGGTATGGTAGTCACAGAATCTTAGAATGGTTTGGGTTTGAAGGAACCTTAAAGATCTTCTAGTTCCAACCATCCAGCCATGGGCAGGGGCATCTTCCACTAGGGCAGGTTGCTCCAAGTCCCTTCCAACCCGACCTTTAACACTTCCAGGGATGGGGCATCCACAACTTCTCTGGGCAACCTGTGCAGTGTCTCACCACCCTCCCAGTAAGGAAATTCTTCCCAATACCTAATCTAAATCTACTCTCTTCTAGTTTACAGCCATTCCTCCTTATTCTATCCCCACATGCCATTGCAAAAAGGTCCTCCAGCTTTCTTGTAGACCACCCTTTAGGCACTGAAAGGCTGCTACAAAGTCTCCCCAGAGCCTTCTCTTCTCCAGGTTGAATAATCCCCACTCTTTCAGCCTTTCCTCACATGGCTGGCTTCCGATGGCTCAGGGGGGACCTTATCACCATGTTTCAGTATTTAAAGGGTGGCTACAGAGAAGATGGATACTCACTTTTTACAACGAGTCACATTGAAAAGATGAGGGTAATGGGTAGAAGTTACTCCAAGGGAAATTCCTGTGACTGGACACAGGAAAAAAGTTTTTCACAATGAGAACAATCAGCCATTGTAATAATCTTTCCAGGGAAGTGGTGGATTCTCCAACATTAGACATTTTTTACGATTCAGATGGAAATAATTCTGGGACATCTAGTCTACACCATGCTTTTACCAAGAAAGGTTAGACCAGATGATCCTCAAGGTCCCTTCCAACCTGGTATTTTATGATTCTATGAAAATCATACATACAGAAATGCAAAAACATTACTGCAAAGTAAATTATAAAATGCCAGCTCTTTGGCACTGTCTCCTTGTTATATACTCTTTTCCCAAAGTAAATATGCAATAAGTGCTTCTCTTTCTTGTGTAAATATTTCTTGTTTTTCATGCACCTATAGTACATGGATAACTCTTGTCAAGCAACAGGCTGCTTGTGTTTCCAAACAGTCTTTTAGGAGACTGCAAATCATGAGGTGAGAATCTAATGAAGGTATAAGAACTTTAAGACAGGTCTGACAAAGTCTTGATAAGAAAACTGTGAAATAATTAAAACTTCTGAGTTTAAAGAAGCATTGACTTTAATGAGAACATGAAAAATTTTAAGACTGAATAAAAAATAGTCTAAATAATGCTAACAAATCATTGAACCAACACTGACAAAACACCAAACCTTTTATCTCACAGAAATGTGTTTATCTTGGAGCTTAAAGTCAGGCAGACTTCAGTAATAGAACTCACTGTGTTTCCTGTTAATAAAGGACTACAGTACACCTCACAGAAGATTAAAAACACAGCCAGGAGGGTTACAGTTGAAACTCAGGTATTGTTCCATGATTCCATGATATATCTCCTCTAATGAATGTGTTTTAGAAAAAATTGGCTTGAAAATATTAAAATTATGAAAGTAATGAACAGTACCTGTGAATATATGCATAAAGGAAGCAACCAACAAAATCCAGTTCCTACATTCTAGTAAAAGACTGAAGAACAACTGGTACAGTGATAGTACTGAACAAAAACAAGACTCTTTTAAAGGTATGTATGTACAGATAAACCCTTTACCGAACTTGTAAGCAAAATTAGTTTCTTATTGTGTATAAAAAATTAGAAGGCTTTTACAGTTTTAGATGTAAATCAAATTATGTTTCACATCCTATACTTCCTTTAAATCAGACAATGAGTTACTTTTAACTGAGTAACTATGTGCCTTGCAAGTCTATGATTTTTTTTTTTTTAATTAAAAGTACTTTGATTGGAAAAGACATGATTTTACTAGAAGTATTGTGGTTGGTGGTAGAAAATAAGTTTCTGATGAGTGTGTTTCTTTCTACCATGCTTTTTTTTCAGAATTCATTACCTAATGTTTTTTTCTGTTGATCTCAATGTTTCCATTAGCCTTTTGAATTAAGAAGTCATATATGGCTTTAAAAATGTTTGATGAGAAACAAACCTACTAGGAGTGTGAGCACTGTTTCCAAAGAATTAGAATAATTAAAATGGTCAAAAGAAAGGGCAACTTTCTCATCTCCGAAAGAAAAAAGAAGTCAAAAATAGGAGCTTTAGCGAGTGCTACATCAAAAATTACAGATGGGCAATGAACGTTGACATTGCAAGATAAACTTCAACAGAAAAGAGGTACAAACAACACATTTTTCATAAAAACAATGACAGAACTGCTTGCTCTTAACGCTTACATTAATCAAACATACCATTCCATTAAAAAATGTCAGCCACTAAGGACAGTGATAAATCTTGAAACAAAATCTACTAATCTCAGCTATTCTTGGTTACGTAGAACCCTAAATATTACTATAAATATTAGTATAAATGAAATGGACTACAATCATCAAAACCATTAAGGCAGTAAATTTAAAATTCTGTAAGTACCAACATATTTATGCACTGGAAAACCATACCCCAAAAATATGCTAAAAATATGATTCACAGTCAAACTGTAACAATGGCACTTCCAAATTGCCTGGTCCGAGTCTGCAATTGTTCAAGAATTCTTTTCAAGACCTAGGCAACAAAATGCAAAGTTTCCTTTCTAGTATCTTGTTTAATTTATTGACTGAAAAATGAATATAGGCAGGGAACGAAAATTTTGGAACAGAGTTTTACAATTTTGAAAGAATTGAATTGATAAATTGGAGCAGTGGTTTGCAATTAAAGCAATGGATGCAAATTACTACACTTGAGTAGGAACAATCAACTGTGCAAGCACAATTTGAGGAATGACTTCATAAAGCGCAGCTCCTAGGGATTTTGGCATTACACATCAGCACAGACTAAATAAATATTGCCACTCTTGCAAGAAAAATGAACACAGTACTGAAATGAATAAACAGAACCCCATCACTAGGATGAAAAACTAAGTTATACTTATGATACTAAGTTATCTTAGTATCCTTTATCTCTGAAAGGGTTTAGCTAGAATCCTATGCAGAGGTTTGGGCACCATGGTTCCCAATGTGCACTACTGGGATCCCTAAGTCTATTAACACAGAAACCATCTAGTGTGAAGAAAACCAAGAAGAGACATGATACTAATCTGCAAACACAGGAAAGGCTCCCACAGAGGAATGATATCAGCTGTCTTCTTACTGGGAAAAAAGTAAGTAAGGGTCTTAAAGGATGGCAAAACATACACTGTATTTTATTAAAACTGTCCCGACTGTAAGGATATTGAAGAGTCCTAATGTTATCTCCAGGAAGAACGGTTTTAATGGTTTAATGACAGTTGATTTTGCCTTCAAGCCAGGGAATAGCCTGAATGGCCTCCTCAGATACTTTCTAGATGTTCCTTCTGTGACCCTGTAAGCTTCCTCTCAGTTACAATCAAACAAAGAGAGAATAAAGCAAGTAAAACCAACTAAGAATAAAATGGTCTGAAAAGTGTTTGATACATTTCAATGATATCACTAGGTAGCTAAGATTGTTAGTAATTAAAAAAACATTAAAAAACTGTGTATTTGTGAGGCAGCAGGATTACATACACTTTCTTGCATACTAGTTACTGTAGCAGATGCTAAATAGTATCTATTGGAGATAAACATTTTAAATAAGACTGCCTGGACAATTATCTCATCACAGCCTTCAAAAAGTTAATGGAGGAAGGCTCCAGTGTGTTAATGTGAATTTTTTAACATATCTTAGCCTGTGTGTACAAACTGAAACAGGTCATTATTTGAAACAAGCAAATAGAATATTCCAGTTACAGTTTGCCTGGTATCAATCCCAAATAAATAGAAGAGGTGGCAGAGAATTGACTGACACAGTTTTAAAGGAAAGGTAGATAATAATGCAAATCATACAAATCAGTATTTTGTGTAAGAGTAAGTTTTATCAACTAAAACCTTTTATAATTCCTGGTTAAATTAAAATTACAATGGAATATGCTTAGATTTTGATAAAGCACTTAAATTAGTAGCACACAACATCCTGACTGAAAAGAAACAGAAACAACCTGATACTCATTTGGTAAAGCATATACTATATTTAATACCGACTAAGAGATTTCAATACAGATTCTCAGTTGGTGAACTTGCAGGCGTATTTCCTATCAACTGTAAGAACATGAAACACACTCAAGTGTTACTCAACATTATCATTTGTGAATTGGAATGAAACTGGAACAAAAAAAAAACTCGCTTATGAAGTCTTCCAATAACAGAAAGACCATCTAAGTGAAAATAAAGACAAAGACAAATTAATCACAGGAGCAAATCTGGTAAGCTGGACCCATTAAATGAAAACTGTACAAGGACAGCCAAGTGTGAAGATACACATCTACAGAATCAGAGTTTCAGAATGGCAAACTGCAATTTGGAAGGCTGTATGACTGGAAAAGTTTTACAGCTCCTACTGGACAAGCAGTTCAGCTTCAGTCTCTCTTACTGTGGCTAAAGGCCTAATGCTGTGGCCAAAAGACCTTAACATACTTCTTGGCTGTGTGAACAGAAGAGCTGCAATTGGCAATACAAAAGTAATTTTTAATTTAGAAATTTGTAATACAGCTTAATAATGACAATAACCTCCACAGAGAAGTTTGCAGAACTAATACTTATGATAATTAGTAATGATCATAAAAGCCAGTTGTTTTTTTTTTTAAGGAGTCAGCATATCAACTACTGAGTTTTTTTCCTGAAAAATGTCAAAAAATAAACAGGTGAAACATCAGCTTTAGGTACAGACTCTCCCACTGAAAGGAACTTCCTTGATTTAAGAAGAAAATTAAGACAAATTTGAGGCTGAAATAATATGAAAGCCTGTTTATGTTTGTAGTGCTAGTGACTTGGAAACTTACTAGTGAAATTCCTTATTGGCATGTACTCTTTTTCTAGTTCAATTTTTAACTCAACTGGATTTGTAATCTAGTTTCACAATTTGATTTTGTACCTTTAGCCTCTACCCCATCCTCTCATGGTTGTTCATTACTTCAATAGCTCAGCTCTACAATAAAACTGTATGATCATTCTGGTAATACAAAAAGCAGCAGATTTGTGTTTTAAATCAGCAGATAGGTGTGTTTTAAACCTGCCAAATTTCTGTTAAATGGTTTTGTCAAATGGTTTAAAACACACCAAAAGAAATACATTCTCACAAATTGCGTAAGGTGACTGTGTAACACATTAGCGCTGGAAGTTATAAAGGTATAAAAAGAGTAAGAGGGTTTAAAAGTGGATTCATGGAGGATACTTCCATTTCCTAGACTTATAGAATGGTTTGGGTCTTAAAGACCATCTAGTCCAACTCCCCTGCCCTGGTGAGGACACCTTCCACTAGACCAGGTTGCTCAAAGCCCATCCAATCTGGCCTTAAACATTGCAAGAGATGGGGCATCCACAACTTCTCTGGGCAACCTGTTCCAGTGTCTCACCACTCTGACAGTGAAGAATATTTTCCTATTATCTAACCTAAATCTGCCCTCTTTCAGTTTAAAGCCATTCCCCCTTTACCTGTCCATTTTTTTGTGGCAGTTACTATAGTTCAGACATGACATGGAACTCAAGAATTACCTTTAGAGACACCCAGAGTTACTGGCCACTGCTGGAGTACAAGACACTGGGCTAGAGAGATCTTAGCTCTGACATGGAATGCTCCTTGCTGACTTTTAACATTGATGCTCATGTTGAACTCACTCCAGTCCTTAATGTGAATACACAAGCTGGGCATCACATTCAGACAAGGATCCTAACATTTAGCAGAACTCATAGGGTGCCTGCAGTATACAACTGCCCTACAGGACTGCCTGTCAATCAAATGCAGAATTCAAGGCTTTTCTAAAGAGAAAGAAAGCATCCATTGCTGCTAAAATGTAAAGCGAACAAGTTAATTATACTTCTACAGTAGAATAAAATTTACTTACATCAGTATTACATGAGCGATACCGCTTCCTTTCCCCAAGACAGTATTTGCCTCCACCTGAAGGTCTAAAAAACATGTTTATGTGTTAGTATATGCATTATTAGCCCAAACACAAACCTAAAAAATACATATTAAATTAAAAAAAAAAAAAAAAAAAAGTACATGGAAGTTTTAAGGTGAGATTTTGAAATATTTTATTTAGTAAGAATTGCAGAATTGACTTGAATTGGAGCAGATAAAAAACAATAGTGGGTATTTGAAAATCATCACTTATATAATGATGAGTCATCTAGTTTGCATATACGGTTTAACTGTATTTTGAACATACTAAAAAGGCATTGTTTTTAAATTATTTTATTGCTTTGTAAAACTAGAATGAGAAATATGTAAACAAGCCATATGAGAAGGGTTTTTTTTAATCTTCTCATATTACACTTGAAAATATTACAAAATGAAGAGACACTGTCTGCTAAATACTGGAGCCAGAAAAGACTGCATTTTCTAGTTCAAGAATCTGATTCTGATGTGAATTAAGCAGTAGTAAAGCTGAGGGAACTCCAGGGTAAGCAGATTTCTATTAGTGTGAATAAGACACTGGCTCTTAAATTCCTTAACTGTTCAAAAACCTCATCTTTCATGGATAGATTTGACACAGGTCAAATAATCAATTAACATTGTCTTAAATGTAAGATTAATCAGACATCAGCTCTTTGGCTCATAACTTGAAAGCAGAAATGAAAAAGCTTTGTGTTTGTTTTTTAATAAAGAAATAAAAGAATTTTCAATCAACTAGAAAGAAGATCAATACCGGTTTTCACATTACAGCTATTTAACCAAGCAACACTGTCCTCGAACCAAAAGAATTTTTTTCCTAATACAGACATCCTCCCCCCTCATCGCAAATGCATTTGCTTGATGCACTGTTAAACATTTAAAATTTAATCGCTTTTCAACGTACCAACCCATATACATAGTAACAGGAGTAGTTAAAAAATCTGAGGAAATTACTCATGCTCCAAACAAATATTCCACTAGCATTTTTACATATGGCTTTGAAAATTAATTTATTATTCTCTCGGTAACATAGTCTGACATATTATCAATGCATATGGATAATTTTTGCCTTTGAATTCATTAAGCAGTGCTATTTGCCAGATTTGATAGTTACTGCTAATGATAGGAGGTGAACAGACCACCTGAAGCAGTAGTAATGTAACATTATAGCATCTTGATGCCTTGCAGAATGTAGTGCTGATGTGCAGCCTGACTTGCAAAACATGGGTACAAGCAACAAAGAACTTAAGTGTACAGAGAGGAGATGATATGGAAGGAGTGATACATGCCACAGAATGGATTTCTATTAAAGAAGCAGAAAAGCTCAATGTCTTCAAGAAAAAGTGGTCTTAAAAACTACTGATGGTGACAGAAATAGCAATTATGGGACATTACAAGAACAAAGTATGGAGTAATAAAACTATCCTTCTGCAAAGACCTACAGCTGTGATGAAGTAAGCAGAACAGAAAAAGCAGCAACAGAAAAAAAGCAGCGATTCATATAGCAAGAAACTGCAATGGAAAAAGGTAGGCATTCTTCATTTAAGGACCAATAGTGACAGAGGGAGACGCAGTTACCTGACAGACCTTCTATGGAACAGTAGTCAGGACACTGGAAAACAGACAAACGACAGGACAAGTACAGATACACACAACAGATCAAGGTGTAGTAGAGTAGCTGGCCCCTCTTGAGAGAGAGTAGATGGACCAACTGGGAGTACTGGCAGGGAGAGAAGCTGATAAATTGTTTTAAGAGAGAGCGGGAAATCACAACTAAGTGCTGGACATGACAGCATATAAATGTATTGTATGCTACCTAATATTACTAACTATGGTTTATATGTAAGCAGTTGTATGCAGAAGCTAGGAAATACTGTGTTGGGATTTCAATAAGTAACAGGCAATAGTTATTTTCTATCCTAGGCAAGCATCAGAGGTAATATGTCTTAAGAAAGAAATCTATCTAAGGCATAATTTAAATATATTCTGCATGAATAGCAAGATGCAGAAAGAAAACCATTCTGGTTATTGCTAAATAAAAATCCAGCTATCTTTACAGTATAGAAGATAGATTAAAAATGTTAAAAATATGTCTAGTGAACTTCTCCTGTTTCTGTCTGCAATTCTGAAGACAAATGCTGGCAAACTAGCAAAACATTTTTACAGATAACATGTGAAACCACAGTTTTGAATAATTTCCAAATGTGTCTTTTTGTTGGCTCCGGCTTACTTTAGCTACTTACGCTGGACTGTCACAGTGTCTTATAGATGAGGAGACTCCTCCCCCGCAGGTCCTGCTGCACTCTCCCCATATTGACCACGGACCCCAACCCCCATCTATGCTCTGGGGCCAAGTGCCAAAAGGTACGCACTCTCCCTGATAACACCACTGAAAGATTTCACAAAAAAACACAGAATTAGCTTCCAGGCTGACACAGTTATCAGGACAGAAAAATATAAGGGTCAGGCAATGACCAATTATAGGCATTAGCATTCCCTGTATAGATAACACAACTAATATATTACTTTTTCTAGCCATGTTTAGACATCGGTGAGGGTGTGTGTGATTTGTTAATTGTCTTCACCAAGTCCTGAATTATAGGTTCCTATCACACACCAGAAGTTAAAGCAAGCTTAAAATAAAGATTTTCTTTTTTCTTCATACATCCTCCTTAGTGTTTCTTATTAAAGGAACTGCAAGTTGCTTACATTCCTTTAAACACTAAGATTCATCTCCAAGATCAGTTTTGTAAAACACCCTCCGCTAGGATTCATGTGAAGGCTTCATTATGCAAAATTAAAAATTCGACCCAATAGTATTTTTAAGAAAGTATTCTGTTACATTATAAAAAAGAAAATCTGGATGAGGTTACAATGGAATAAGAATTTGTTGCAGTACTTCATTTACACTAGCCTTACAGACATAACAAAAGTAGTGCCAAAGTATTAGACATAGTACAGAAAATTATTATATAATAGTGAGTGGCCACTTGTTCAGTGACAGAATGAACATGCATACCCCACTCATGCAAAAACTTAAACTTTGCAATATTGTTACTTACACTGGACATACAAAAAGACAGACAATTCACAACAAATGGCTCGTTAAAATAAGTTTATAATTCCCTTAGTCAGAAACCTTTTTTAAACCATTCAGAAATAATCCTGGAGCCCGTAGTTTGATCCACATTCTGGCGCATCACTGAGAATCTGGAGTGGCTCAGTTAGAGCTACTCTCCTACCATTATAGGCACAGGTGACAGAGTAAATTACAGGTTTATTGTGACCTGAATCTGCACATCTCACTTTTAAAAGATGGCAATCTGCTCTTCAACTCCCTTGAATTTCCCAAACAGACACACTATTGACCCTTTCCAAAAAGAAACCCAGACAACTTCTGTGTCCAAAATCAGCCACATGAATTTGACAGAAAGCATTAAGACTTGAGCAGAAGACATGGACAGACACAAATCCCTGTCACCCATAAGAACTGCTGGAAGACGCAGTGCCAACTTTATACTTTACACCTCTACAAGTGTATATAACAAGCAGAGCAAAGTTTTCTCTTCTAAGTCCTAAGGCTCACCTAAAGTCTCAGTCACAGCAATATGGGACATATACTAACAAGTGAATACAGCCATCCACAATGACCTGATTTAATCTAGATTTTTCTGAAGGAAAAAGAAAAGAGAATTTAACCTACTGTCACTACTCAGGGGAAAAAAAGAAAAATCTCATGTGAACAAGGATTGTAGAGAGTGTTAAATAAATAAAAATCCTTTTTTCATTAGAAATTTCATTTTTAATAAAAGGTACTTCTAGACTATCAAATATGTTAGTGTTTAGCTCTTCATGTACATTTAAAATGACAGATTACTGTTAAAATTTGTAGCTTATCGTCAGCAGACACACCTAGGTACAATAGTTCTGCTAGGATATGAACACATGCTACCATTTAATATAGTATTTCCTTGTTATAATATTTGTTATTTCCACACTAATAAAATTGTAGCATTATTTTTCCAGCCACATTCACTTTTGTTTCTTCTCTCAATAAATTTTTATCCTTCATGACCTCTTTTTTCTCTGTATGTATTGTGCCTCTTTCAAAACACACCTGGTACAATCCAGCACATTTCTGTTTCTAAACCTCACCCTGTTATCAGTTAGAGAAACAAAAAAATAAGCATTCCTGTGTCCATAGAAAAGATAAGGTGTACTATTTTAAATCTCAAGTTCAACATGCATTGCCTTTTCTACCAGGTCTAGCCAGGACAGAGTCTTCCTCATAGCAGCCAGTATGGTTCTGTTTTTGGTTTGTGACCGGTGTGGACAATGCAGTGATGTCTTAGCTAATGCTCAACAGTGCTTGCACACCATCAAGGCTCTCTTGGTTTCCCAACCTGCCCCTCAAGTGAGTAGACTGGGGGTAGGCAAGAGGTCGGGAGAGGACACAGCAGGGACAGCTGACCCCAAATGTCCACAGAAATATCCTATACCCTATAAAAATCACACTCTGCAGTAAAACTGGGGGTTGGGATGTTTCCAAAGTAGCTGCTGCTCAGACTAGCTGGGCAACAGGCTGCTGGTGGGAGATAGAGAGCAACTGCCTTTGATCTCCTGTTTGCTTTTTCTTTCTTTTCCTTTCACTTACTGTCTGTCTCAGCCCATTAATTTTTCTGTTTTTCCTGCCTGATTCTCTCCCCCATCCCTGTGTGGCAGTAAGCAAGAGACTGGGTGGACTCAGCTGCTGGATGGGGTCAACTCACATGTAACCTTCTTCAGAAAAAAAAACCAAACACACAAAGTTTCATGGATTTGTAGTGAGGAAAAGCAGGTTTAATCTGTATTTACGAATCAGAGGTTTATGCCAATGAGCAGGCATCCATCAGAAGAATAAACCCTTTATACAGAGCTTCGCTTAAATCCAGACTATCACTGCATGTCTGCATAACATGTAATGTGGTCCTATAGTAAACCCACATTTAGCTAGTATAGATACAATCCATACATCTCAGTGTTTTACAATGCCAGTAACAGCGCCATTATGACAGAGAATGAAGTATTTGTGAGCTACACAGAAGGGATTGAAATTTTCTGAGTTTCCTCTCATTATAGTGATAACTTAAGTGAAAAGTATTTTATTAACTAAATAATCTCCTTGCAGCATTCTATTAACGATGCCACAAAACTGTATGAACCGTTATCTAATGCTAAAGTCAAAAGCTAAAACTTTAAATGCTTCTAAGAGTAAAAATTTATGTAAAGATTTTATCATTCAATTTAAAATACATTTTATATATTACAAACATGACAAAATCAGTTATGAAATGAAAGACAGAGTTAAATCACAAGAATATCACATATGTCAAACAGAACATGAAAACCATCCTATCTGCATACTATTATGACTGTATATAATTGGCAGGTGCATTCTACCTGCTTTATTTTTCCAAAGCTGTGTAAAATCACTATACTCTGCAATTTTCTTAGTCATGCAAACATTGTCTTGCACATTCACATATTTCCTTGTAAAAACTCCTTAAATTCTGTGTTTCCTACTCTACCAAAGCTAAATGTGAGGACTTACTGCTCGCTTCTGTGTCTTTCCCTTACTTTCAACTGAAAATTATCTTTCACCAAAAGCCAGTGATGGATAGAATCTCTGACAGAGTAATTAAAAATTACCAAAATCTTCATTATTTCTAATGGAACTACAGAAATATGCTTCCTCCACAAATTTTAGCAACCTCATCTGTTATAACGAGGTAATGACTACTGAGTAACCAGAATATCGAGAGACAAGAAAAGATGACAACTATTTTAGAAAACACTCCTTCGTGAAAGGTTTAGAACTGAAATGTTAATTCTTCTCTTAACACTGAATAAATAACTTCCAATTAGTTGAACTAGAAAGACAGTGGTGATGTATTTGAGTATCTACAAAATGTTCAAAACATTGTGAATATTGTAAGCAGCCTGAAATTTTTCTTGTAGAGAACACTAACAATAAGATAAAACATGATACTGTGGCAGACTTCAGATCATTTTACATATTAGCTGTTTAACAGAACTAAGACTTACAAAACTCACACAGCAATTACTCTAATATTGCGGAAAACATTCATCTTTTGTAGTGGAAAAACAAAAGATCAATTCAATTTAAATTTCCCACCTCAATTTTAACAAGGTATTTTCAAATATTGCTTCTACAATTGTTTTGCAAGAAAACTTAATGTCCAATAATAACTTACATTTACCTTATCTTAATGTCCAGTAATAACTCTAGTTATTTAGATAATAGATCTAGTTACTTAAACTGTCCTTTCAGCACACTGTGTTTACACTTCTTGCACATTTGCCCTTTATTTACATTCCTAGCATGGATCTAAACAGTTATGATAGAAAAAGTTACTTCTTTATTATTTTAAATTAGAAGATAAAATAAACATTCCTATCAATTTTGTCTTACTGTTTTACATGCACCACTTCCTCATCTGTATATTTTTAAAATCTATCAGTTACTTTACCTTCACAAACACGCCTCTGTGTATACCAGAGAGAAACTTCATGTATATTTAAAATTATTATTACAAATTAGGAAAAAGTGTACCTTTTTGAACCCAGCAGATATGAAAAACCCTTCACCAAAGCATGAATATATTAAAGCTTCAAAACAGAACAGATGTACAAGTTCCATCAGTAGCAAGAAACCACTCTATTCTTTTTCCCTGTACGCAGAAAACAGCTGAGTAACTTTCATGGAAAACATTCTAAAAACCTTCAGGTGCAGGCAGACATCTACTGTGGAAAATTTCAACCCAGACAGTTAAAAGTTTGGCAGGTTTATATAAGCAACTGAAAGAAGGTTTTATAATGGTGTGTTAGGCCATTTTAATTGTAGAAATCCCTCCCACCTCTGCCAATAAGATATAAGGGCACACTGCTTCAGACTTGCTTTAACAGTTACATGGAATTTACATTAGTGTAACTAAAAGCAGAAACTGACCTTCCAAATATGATAAAGTACTTTGAGATCTTTACAGAAGGGCACATCATTTATTATATATTTGGACAGAGCCCAGCAAAATAGGGCCTAATCTGGTTGTGGCCTTCAGGCATGACTGCAATATAAATATAATAATAATAAAAATAATAATGAATGTACCCTGTTATTTTCTCCTTAGCATCTGGCAAAAAGAACTAAAGATTTGGAAAAACCTTGTGTTTTATGGGATTTTTTGCTATCAGGAATTATTAATTTAAAGGAATCTTTGAAGCTGCAGTTTACAGATACAATTCTCTGCTAATAGGCATGAACAGTCTACCACTGTAAAACAGTATGGATTCTCTCATTTCCCTCTAAAATCTAATGTTGAACCAAGACAGTGATAACCGGAAAAAGATGTTTTGTAGAGAGCAAACTGATTAAACCCTCAGGCAAGTGGAGACAGCAACAGTGTCTTCAAGCATCTCAACTTGTTCATTGTTGTATTACAGTTTAAAAATAAAAATGGAGGTAAATTGCTCCTTGTCACTGACAAGGAGTGGTGGTTCCAAAATAAACCTAGACTGTTGATGTAAGCGTGGGGCTTCTACTATTTTCTATACTCTCATAAAAGGTAACGGTTTTGGTAGAATGTAAAGGTGCCTCTATTTTCATTGGCTAACTCTAAGCAGTCTATTTTTTAAAATTACTCCTTCAATGAATTTATTTAACATGGTTTACCAATATTTCCAAAATCAGCATGGAAAAGCCATCAAAACGATGCTAGGTTATAGGGCCTGAATGAAGCCATCAACTAGCATTAATAAACTGTGACAGCTGCTCAAAAGCTTTCATTCTTTTTGTTTAAACATCAGATTGCAATCAAAATGCAGTTGAAACTAGCCGAGCTAGCACGGCGAAAGTCAGAACAAGAATGGATTTTTTCCTAAAAATGACTACTGACATCTAATCTGGAGAAGTAGTAGATCTTATGGACATATGCAGCAACTCTCAAGACAGTACCGGAAATTATATAATCAGCATTCTTCACTTTGCACAAACTTGCATGAAATATATTATCTTAAAAAAAGCCTTATGGAATTCACTTTTTTCCCCCAGTATATGTCCTATAAATCAATAATTAAAATATTTTTCTCATCTCTTTAGAATCTGTATAGATTTTGCCTCGCAATTGAGAAAAGTTCTTTACTATTAAAAGTAAGTTTCAGAACTTTGCCTGAAACTACTGATATACAGACATAGTTTTAAAATAAAAATTCACATGTTCAGACAGACACAGTAGAATTAGACTTTCTGCACTTTTCTGTTAGGTAGAAGAGTTTATCAAACTCCACATCAAAGTCCTCCAAAGCTAAACAGTTATGTAAGTGTAACTGAATACCAAAAGAATAATTCAAAGTCAAAACAGAAAGGCCACTTTGAAATACGAGCTTTTAGAAAACCCTTTTATTAAGGCAAGATTTTTTCTATATGCTTATATGATTCAGCTTGTATCTGAAGGAATAAAGGTTTTATCTTCTAACAACGCAGAGTTCAGGCTCTAGATCTATGTTACACATACTCAAAGTCCATGCCAGACCTAGAATTGCAACAGTCCTTTATGGAAGAGTGTCATAAATTTAATAAAGATTACAAAAATCACAGAAAAAACGATAGAGAGTATCTAACAGGTTGGGGTTTTTTGATCCATGCTATAGAATCTTATAGTGAGGATAAATCTTTTATCAAATTACATATGTAAGTAATTGTGAAACAATTCACGTTTATAATGGACACTTCCATTACAATTCAAATGTATTCCAAATTAATAATTTGTTTACCTCTTATATTTGAGTGTAAGTACTTTAATTTACTAGTTCCTTCTTCCTGTGTTCTTTAAACAATAAACTGCTTTTTCAAACAATAAATTATTAGTACTCACCCCCTTTTCAATGCTCCCTGTTTGGCAAAGAGTACCTTCAGCTGCTGGAATGCTGTTAGTAACACACCGGTTACTTTTGCTGAGGCACCAGAGCTCTCTACACACTTCCTAGGAAAGAAGGCAGAAGCAAGTTGATCAGAATGGAAGCCTAAAATTTCAGTCCTTACACACAAACATACACACAAATTTGTTCTGAAAAGAGACCATTAAGAAGTGGGCTGAAGAGATAAATCTATAGATAGTTGGGAAATTTTCTGGAGCAATTCCAAAGCCACTGTATTTTACCTAAGAGTAATCTGTCAAAAAAAATCTGGAAGCATCAAATTGTAGACTAGAAGAATGTGTTTTTCACACCTGTCATTCAAATAATGTTTTATAGTTGCTTTTTTCTTGATTAGTGCTAATACTGGGCTTAATATGTTTTAGCATGGCTGTAAAAGCAGTCTTCAGATGTGCTCTAGTATCTCCATTACTGTCATTATCTGACTCAAAATTACACAATAAAAGGATACTACTAACTCTGAAATATGAAACAACAACAATTATTTTTGTTTTCTTTAGTTAAAACCAAAGTTTCTGAGCTCAGACTACTTCCACTCCTCTTCTGTAACACTTGCTAAAACAGTGCATGTGTGTCCAGTTCTGAGCTAATACTAAATTAATTCCTGTAGGCTTTTCAAAATTTGCAGCTGATAGTCCATAAATGATTTAGCCTATGTTGTCAGTGTTAAACGAACACAGGTTTTCAAACCGTCTTTTTTCCTACCACATTTTCTCATTTGTTTTTGCACATTTACTCATTTAAATTAAGCTAGTTTTGTTGATATTGGAAATTCATTGTTAAAACTACCTAAGGGTTGAAGTTCATAATGTGGACATGACCCAAAGTTGGCTGAATACTCAGAATGTTCGAAGTTGCTTCAGCTGCCCTTGGATTCGACTATGTATGCAGAAAGGAATCAGAAGTGTTTTGCTTTTACAGTCGATGACTTACATGATAATCTTTGTAGTATTACTTTGAGATCCATGCAAGAGTTCACAACCTGCTTATAGATATTTCCTAAGTATTTTTTTAAATTTGAAACATAGTAAAATCTTTAAATTGATCATATGATAGCCATTACTATTTCATTTTATTTAACCGAATCTTAAAATTATATACTACAAATAATCCTTGTATAGATTTTATGGCTGAACCTTGATACAAAAAGGAAAAAGGTAAAGACAGTCTGAGTAAATTAAAGTTAATAGGTGCCTCCCCCCCAAAGTTTATTGTTTCTCAGAGAAAACGCACGAGTATCTGACTTGTAGGTTATCTTTTCTATACACACCAAAAGGAATAAATGCTAAGTTTTAGCCTAAGATTCCTGTTTCTCGCATTGCACTGCATATACAAATTGATTTATTTATACATTATTCACTAGCAGCTGCAGCAACAGTTCAAACGTACAAGCTTTTCTTGAATAATGAAAAATTCTATTCCAAGTTTAAAATCAGCTGGTGCCATTCTTCCAGGAGTAAAACAGTGTATTTTGTTTCATGATTGGTTGAAGCAAGGTATCTTTTTAGAAATCCATTAACAAAATACCATATTAGGATGGTCTGAAATGATGAGGAATGAGTACTGATAATTGCTGGAGCTTCTATCCAATTTTTGAAAACTAGGCCTAAGCTGTTTTGTCTTAGCTGGGGGGTTGCTCTTACTTCAATAAATTGATGAGCTTCATTTTAGGAGAAATACTGACACATGTAAAAGCATACCTGCAGACAATGTAGAACTACCTTAGTTTTCAGATTCAAATTTTTCATTGAAGAAATGCAAATAGTATAAATAATTACTTACTTAAGTCTCTGAATAAACACTTGCTTTTGCCACTCATCTGATAAAATTTTCAGATTGAGATACACACAAAGAAATATATGTTTTAGAAAAATCAAATAGAACAGCGAAAGAATAGAAGATACACGACAAAGATTCTTGAAAAATCTAACGAGATTACCAATTTCCCAGCCACTAAGGTGCCAAAATTAAACATCAACCATGCATCCAAATGTCAACACAGTATGGATTTCAAAAGTCAAAGCCTAAAACTGGTTCCTTACAGACGCAGTATAAGATGCTTCTATCATAATCCTGCCTTATATACTTTTACAGTTATTTACGTGCTCATTTTGTTGAGCAGAATTAATGTCATTTACTTGCTCATGTTTCATGTGTGGTTTACATTGTCAAATCATTATTAAAAGTGTCAGACTGTGACAATTCTGCTTATGACCTGGTGTTTATTTTGCATCAGACTGAATTCAAATATTTAAATTAACAGCTTTACTATAGTTCAGTTCAATTTGGCTGAAAAGCCAAAAATTCAATTGCATTAAGAAACAAAGACTTCAAGCATTCCAACACAGACAGAAGGAAAAAAAGAAATCAGATCTGCATAACAGTCTGAATTTGAAAACATCTATATTTCAGGGTGATTTGAATCCAGAATTCTGCTTTGTGCTCCAGAGTTTAGATGCACAATTTCACTTTTGATAGGCCTACACAGGTATACTTCTATATATTAACATATATGGAGATGTAATAAAACATGTATTTCATTGCCAGGCTAACATATCCACAAATGAGAGTATTTAACAATTTGCTTCTGGTAAGATTCTTTCTGTTTACTAAGGCTTCTTTATGGCACTAGACTCCTCCAAATTCACTTAACTAAGATCATCCAAATCATCACCTCAACTGTGTGAATTAATGGCTAAAGCACTCCAAAGCTTTTAGTCATTCACCTGTTTGCAGGGTAACTCTAACCAAATCAGCTCACATCCTTACTTCACAAAATGAAAAATACTTCCATTCTTTTTAAGTTGCTTTGGAAGATAGAATGAAAAGCACTGTATCAAAACTAGGTATTATTACTGACACAGTCCTATTCAGACTTCAATTTCAGCCGGAGTTTGTCTCAGTAAATCCCTAAAGACAAAACCAATGCAATGTAAAATTACTATGGGCTGTATCATATTATTAACATTTGAACAAAACCTCTGCTTAAATCAGAAAGGAGTTCTATTTGGCACAGACATACAATATCCCCAAATCAACATAGCATTTCCTTATGTAAAACTAAGTGAAACACAGAAGATTTATAAATTAAAATAACACAATGTTTCAATCTGTGTAAGTAATTTACAGAAAACCCAATAAATTATGAAGTATTTTGGTAATTTCTTTTAAATACAGCCAAACCTTATTTAAGATGTTTATCTTCTGATGTTTTGCATCAAAAAGAGAAAGTAGAATCTGAAGTACATTCTCCACAACCCTCTACATGAAATTAAAAATAACATTAATAGTAATTTGAAAACAAATAATATACCCTGAAGGAAGTGGAAAATCCATATATGCCGTTATTAAACAAAACCAGAATTTTAGCAGGTACCAGTACGGCTATGTCTTCTTTATTTTCAACTGATTTTGGAAAGTTAACAATGAAATTCTGACTAATATGCATAAAGCTTTCTGTTCTCCAGCTCAACCCTAATCCTGTTACTACCTTAGTTTCATAGTTATTGATTTGAGCTATTTCCTTACTACCACCATCGTATCTCTAATATCTCTAAGCAACTGATTTTAATAATCCAGCCTTAAGAATGTACAAGGAACTGACCTGGAAAGGTTGGGCACAAATTAATTAGTAGAAAGTACACTGCTTTTTTTCATACACTAACATGCACACTCACCACCCACGAACATAACATGACCCTTTAGGGGAGCTTTTTCTTCGCTGGTGGACACAGGATGAAGCTAACATATCTTTTGCCAACATTAAATTTGTGTAATTTACTGAAACTAAGAGAAAGAAGCATAATCCGAAAATTAATCAATGACCTCAAAGCCATTCTCCAAATGTGTGGATTTAGTAACTGCTGATTTGTAAAGCAAATAACAGAAAATGTTCTAAGAATCCAGGAAACACAAACTGAAGCGAAGGCCTTTCGCAAGATCAAGACAAGACAAAAAACAACCAGTATCGGTGTATCTTAGGGCTCCATGACTTCAGTTTGGAATTTGGGTGCTTCTATTTGCAGTAAATTAAACAAAGCTGATCCCATCTAGAGAAAAAAAACAGCAAATCAAATTATCTTCCTTTCGCCTAAGTGTTATCAATTATGAAGCCTGTCTCTGTGTGTCATGCAGAGTTATGTATAGGTATTTCAAATTATGTAACATCTAAGCATCCTGTATCATAATCTTCAGAAATAGTAACAATTCAGCACAATGAAAACTCAGTAATATGAGCAAAGATCATATTGCTGTGCTGTTCTTAATGGTTTCAACACTAATGAAAGCCTCCAATGAATGTTAGCAATTTGGCCTATAATATGAAAAAAAATTAAATGGGAAATATTAAACTGTGATAATTTGGAAATTTCAATATTTGTTCATAAAATGTTAAAATGTTAATTAGGATTTTAACTTACTTCAGCCTGCTTAATCTGTAATGTGCTGCACCTCTTGATAAATATTTGCTAAAATAGAGGATATACAGAACTTGAATTGTAACTTACAATTCAGACCTGAAGAACATCAATCTAGGGTATTTTCAGCCTCACTGCTGAAATACTGCTGCAACACAGTTAAAACTAGAAGACTGTAATTTTGGGTGAACTTCAGAAGGTTCAAATAAGTTCAAATAAGCACCCAAAAGTTACCATTTTAGTGCTCCGCTACCAAATGCTCATTAAGTGGTGCAGCATGTTATGAATCAAAACATGCTGAAAGAATGTGGAATAGAATCCAAAGCTTAAGTTGTACATTTGTATTATGTTACCAGCATTCTTTCCTAAACATTGGGTGCTTATGTGAACATTATGGAAACTACAGACGTCCCAGAAGGTCAATCACCTCTAAGTAGCATCTTCCCTTTCAAACCCACAAGACCTACCCCATCTTTATTCAATCCACATTCTAGTATCTGGAATCTCATTATTGCTTCTACTAACATCTAATGCACTTCTGCTTTGATCACTAGCTTCTTCCCCTTTTCACTTTTTAAACAGCTTTTGTAAGATCCAGGCACATGTGTGTTAAGGCTGTGTCTCTTGTGAAAGAGAAAGTGAAAGAGAGCTAAGGAGAGAAAGAAAAGGGGGTTGGTGACAAGATAGTTCTAGGAAAGAAGAAAGGGGTCTATGGGAACTTGCTAGAAACAGATATAAAATGATGTAAATCTACTTTGGGATTCAGAAAGGGGAAAACTTCTGGGATTTCCTGTGGCTACACACATCCTAATCTTAAAAAAAAAGAGAGAAGAAAATTTAAGCCAAAGGTGTTTCAAATGTTCTTAATTACAGCACAATCCTGTAAGTTCTTAACACAAGAAAAGTTCAAAAGTTTAATCATTCTAAACACAAAAGGCCAGCACAATAGCAATGACAGGGTTCACACTTGACAAGCAAGACCTTATGAAATAAAAAATAATGGAAAGTTTGATAAAAAAGACATAGTATAATGCCTGTACCTTCAATTCCTCTCCTTGCCTACACATACTTTTAACACCAGTTTGTGAGCAACATAATGTAAAAACATCTCATTGAATTCCTTGTGCTCTGCTGACAAACACCAAGTATAAAGCGACTTAGCCCTGGTATGACGTATGAAGTTGGGAAAAAAAAGCCACATTTCAGTGAGTTACTAACTACTCTGTGTAATTCAACTGAATGCGTAATCACAGTCACAGTATCAACAAGTGAGGGAATAAAAGGGAACTGGTACTTGTGGTGCAATGATACATCAGTTGCTTCTCTGCCTTTCCTTCTGAAAAATCAGCTTCAGGAACCTACTTCCACCTACATCGTATTTAATACTTCTCTTTAGTAATTTGGAGTAAATCATACCAGTAATGAAAAAAGCGACAGTTTAATTCTCTAACATTAAAGTTTGTATCACCTTACTAGAAGGATCAACTGTAATTCAGGCTATTTTAGAACCACTGAGTATTGTAATTTGTTTACTCTCCTGGATCTGAAATTATGTTTTGTTTTGGTCATTACGAATTCAATTAAACTATTTTGTCTCTAAACTGACATGTAGGAAACTAGGAAGCAGTAAAGGTATGACAACTATATGTCCTATATTTCTGTAGTCAAGCCTTTCCAGCAAACTTCCATTAATAGTAGTTAACTTTATGGCCACTCCCCATAACTCATTAAAACTTCCTAGAGACTACTAACACAAGGGAGCTCAGGAAGGCAGCAGGAGGTCTCCTTATTCTGACAATATATCTTCATTCTGTCTATTTACAAGCAGTAAGTTCATAGCCTGAACTCTCTCTGTCCTCCAAAATGCACTAACAAAATGTGAATAAAAACTGGTATTTGAGTTTAAAGCTATTTTTGTTGGCAAACTAACTGGAGAACTTAATTGCAAACATAAGACCATGACAAAGAAAAGAGCTACCTGTCATCAGCTAAAATACATTACCCGATGTGTTAAACTCTAGTGTGAAATAAAAAGAATGGTCTTGCTGTTTTCAATGAAGCCATGTATGCGAAGGAAAGGAGAGTCTGTCCCCCTATCCTCCTACTCAAAATATTTACTGCACCAATGATGGTGGAAAAGCACTAAATGAAAAAAAATATACAAAAAAAATTATAAGACACTATCTCTGAGACCCATGCTAGCAGCCAACAGCTTCACAGATCATAAAATGCACCACAGCAATATCAACCATATGCATAAAGTATTAACTGCTATTAAAATGCCTGAGGTTTTAGCCTCTGTCCTAAAAATGTAGAGACCAGCTCTAAGGCAAAGCATTATTTTGAACCACAAAATCTGTAAGTTACAGTCAGGCATATTCCAGGTATTATTTAAAGTCATAAAACAGAGAAATTCAAAGTCAAAAGTGGAATTCTTTCCTGAGTTTACCCAGAGACAGCCAACTGTAATTAGGCAGATGCTCAAAGGTTAAGGAGATATGGAGTCAATAAAAAAAGTTCTCCCTACACTCACCTAACAAAAGGACTGAAAAAGGTTATGAACTGGCATACAAACAGAGCAAAGAACTGAGACACGCTTGACAATCAGCAGAAGAGAATTCACACTGCATCACCATAGAAGATGTAGCATATACAGGAACTACACAAATGAACAGGAACTACCTTGCTCCTAGTAACCTCAAGATCTTCCACTGCACTGAATCCAGTAAGATACCTGAAAGCATCTACCGCCTTTAGGGAAAAGCTATGCAGCAGTATTATTTCTACCATTACAATTTGGCTCAATGTAAGTCATAAACTTAACATTCTCCTGAATCTGAAAGTGTACCCTAAAACTGAAGTACTTTAAGTAGCTTGAGACATCGCCTCTTAATTCTTTATTCAAAGTATCTATTTCTTCACTTTATTCAAAGTATCTATTTCTTCACAGGAAGAAGAACAATGCATATGTAACACAGAAGGATCACTGTCTACTTACTAATCTGTAGGGTTTATTTAAGCTCGAAGAGCTAAAGCAGCTCTCTGAATTCTTGTCTGACAATGTGCTGAACAATACAGGGAAATCTGACCAATAGCCACAAGGCTTTTGCTGAAACAGTTCTGTCCATAAGTGACTAAACAGTTTAATTAGGTCTAGTACTTAAAATAGTATCAAAACAACTACCAAAGAACTCCTTTTAAGGTCAAACTGTCTTCTTGTCAGTAAACCCACACACAGAAAGGCAGAAACTTGCAGCCCCTTTTGTACTTTAGTTCTGATGCCTTAGCTGTTCAAACACCTCTCCACGTATTTAACTTCAAATCCGTAAGTAAGAAAGGCTTCAGGCACTTAAACATGCAACATTCTTTGCAGCATTAGAATGTGATCTATGATCAAAAGCAATAAACAGTTTAAAATAAACATACAAAGGGAAGGGATGAGGTAATACGGAAGAAAAGGCAATGAACACAGATTACATTAAAACTAAAAAGTTGAAGAAGGTATTTTTCCTAAATGTTAGTAAGACATTATACATGATTCCAAAGCAGAAATAACACAAAGATTTTCCAAATTCCTTAAAAAATACCAACTATCTTGACAGATGCATCAGACCCCAAAGACTTGTAATTTGTCAGCAATTTGATGTGACTTAGTCTGACTGTTTCGCTTGTCGTGTCTTCCTACTACAATTCAGTAAAGAACATGAGCAAGAGAAAATGGCAAGCCATTTTCTTCGAGATTTCCAATTTGTTTAGAATGTATTTGTTTCTGGGTCACTGAACTCCATGTTGGAAAACCGGCTCTACCCCCTTTTTACTAGGCACTTCAAATAAAAACAGCTAAAAGAAGTGCTACAAAGAAATAATGTATAAACTAGGTCTACTGTTTTAGGGTTTGCACTAAGCTTTTCTGTCCACAGTTCAAGGGTTTGCACTAAGCTTTTCTGTCCAGAGTTGCACACATCTGTTAGAATAAAATCAATGAAATGTTAATGGCATATTCATGGGAATAATACACCAAACATCCAAAGCGCTGACTGTTTACTTTTGATAACGAACGAGTTGAGCGGAGTATTCAACTTAGCTCTTTCTGGTATTTAGATCTAATTCCACTCCTCAGTTCTAGAAACCCTTTCATAAATGAATATGTCTTTCTTGTGTGAATATTTTCCATCTGCGCATCCAAAGACTTGTCACCTTTCAAAATTATCACTCAAAATCTTACGATCATAATAATCATGATCACATTTTCAGAGCATTATGGCCATGGCGGATAATATTCTTAAATGTATATGCTATTTTGAATGCTAATCTTTTCTTAGAGTGGATTTTACTAGACTTCTACAATAACCTGTTATATTATAATTATAATATATACAGTCTGAACCCTATTATTAAAAATAGGGGTTTTTTTTCTGAAACACTTATGCTTCTCTGACACTTATGCTCACCTTGATGGCACACTGATGGAACACAATGCACTACATCAGTTCAGAGGACTGGTAAAGTCACATGAAGACATAACTTCTTTTAACTACTGCTTCAATTAAGTGTCAACCTCTTTTTTACAAGGAATCAAACCAAAAACTTTAAAAGCAAAAGGAGAAGGCAGAAAGCCAAGATTACCTACACATCTTCACTACTTTCGATTATCTGTGGTTTAGAAACTGCTTTAAGAAAGAAAGTGTACCATGCAGCGTGATCATCACAGCAATGATTACATAGTTTAATAGTTTGGAAAAAGAAAAAAATACATGTGGAAAAGCCAGGTTTTGCACATCATTAACTTTCCAGTTTAATTTAAAATGCAATATATCTCCAAAGGCTGTGCTATAAATCATGGATTAAACACCTGTAGATTTCCTTAGTCTGAAATTAAAGGAGTGTGTGTGGTAACAATTTGTAAGGAAAAAAAAAAAAAAAACACAAAACTTACACACTTATATAAGTGTATATGACTACACACTTATATATAGTGACAGGAAATGGGGACCTTCAATAACAGTGGTGGGAAGTGAGAACTTAAAGAGGAACAATAAAGGCCAAAATAGGTTTGATGAGGGATCAGCAGCAGAAGACCCAGTGAGCTAGTCAGCCAGCTACATAGAGCTTTTAAATCCTTTGCACAATGTGATCTGCCAAAGAGGCATCCCAAGAATAATATTGTATTTATCCCACCAGGGATATTAAAAATGGACTTTCTCTGCAGCTAGCCTTTAGAGAGGTAAACAGAGTATACATTCAGTGATTACATTGTTTTATTTGAATAATCTAAAAATTAAAATATTATTAAAACTATTTACTTTTAAACCACTATATACATTTTCAAGGTATATTTAATTTAGTCTCAGCTGATTATTTGATAACAAGCACAACAGAAAGCACCCTTCGGCTACATACTTTGGGCTGCAAGATTTTAGGTAAATATTCATAAATTTATTGCATGGTGGCCTAAGTGTACAGGTTTTTATTTCTATTTTGAATTTATTTACTTTAATTATTATACACCGGTACTTGCAGCCAAAGCTTTGCTAGTATTTAGCTATTCAGTATTCTACTTAGCTATGTAGCTTCATGTTCCCCTCTTAACAAAACTGTAAGTCATCTTTCCAAAAAGAGATCTGAACAATGTGAGAAACAACAAACTCGATGTTGGGGAGGGCAGGAGGGAAGAAAACCAGACCTGACAAATAAATACAAGGACAATGTAATTTTAAATTGTAGCTTTAAATTGAAAAGCTAAAGCCAACAGAACAGATGTCATGTTTCAAGATTAATATAACATGAACCTGGTTTTATATAACCAAAATTAGGGAAAATTCTGTAGTGCACTTTACAAGGAGCAAGGAACAAGTGTTCTACGCTCCTTTTTTCCCCTAAAATTAAAGAATGCTTTTCCCAGCTCATTCTTACCCACATATTTTGGTGTACAGAACCCACAAATGACTCAAGAAAAAGATGCAGCATAAGGATTAAAATGTACCCTTTGCTTATGTATGATGGCACCAGACATGCTACTGGAAATCTGTAGGCCACTACTGCATCTAACTAAAGATTTATGTTACAAAGGAATATATACAAATGACTAAGCAGAACACTCAGCATAAGGATTAAGACTTCTTACCCCATATTTACATTGGCGGGATGTTGCTCCATACTGGAAGCGACACTGTTCATCAGCATCATACACCTGACCTGGGGCCACAGCTGGATAAAGAAAGTCACGCTTGGGAGGCTCATTATCAAGGCAAGTACCACGGCCCGAACTGTTCAACATAAAGGACCAAATCAATTAGGAATTCTCCTGACTGTAAATCACAGTAATGATATCATGTATCTAGTTCTTACTTTTAACAGCACTGGGTGTGAAACAAATATGACTGCAATAAACAAACAGTAAGATGGTACACCCATAGTAAAAAGAAAAAATAGAGGGAATTAAGATCTTAAAATAATTTTTCATCGTTATTAACAAAAGTGTTTATTTTAGATTGTAAAATGGATTTCATGTATCATTGTTTTTAAAAGTGTGATAATTTCTGAGCCACACAAGACTGATTTTCATTTTTGTTTTACAATTCCTATTTGTTTTCACTGAAGAACAGCTACATTTGGTCACACAATGAAAAATAAATGAATTAAGCAAACAAAAGAAATTCAGTTTGCAATTCTTAATGACCCGTCTCATCTCATCCTTCAAACAGCTAAGTACAACCTTACAGATATGATCAGCTTGATATATAAAAGTAAAACACATTTAAATGTCCAGATGACTATATGTTTATTGGATTAGGATCTTAACGTGCTTTTCTTCCATTTGAGTGAATATAACAGTTAATCTGGTAAAGGTTTTGCAGGATCTTCAAATTTACCTGATTTGCATGTATCAAAGATAATTTTATTGTATTAATATTTAGTCTTAAAAATTTCATGTTAGAAAGTCCATCTTCTTTGAAAACTGTAGTATTTTCTTCTTTTATATTCACTGTTTTGGTTGGAGGTTGCTGTTTTCTTTCCAAAATATGTCCATATTCAACCACAATATTTTAGTGTAGTGGAATAAATAACAAAGAAAGCCAAATGCAGACAGAACTCAGTTTAAAAAACTTTGTACTTTGCTAAATATAATTATTCAGTTTTATCAGTCAGTGCGCATAAAAAAGGACAGATGCTTTTTAACTTTCATTTCACATGTGAATAAGTGAGGATTTTTAAAGAAATCTTATGCCAACATTTTAAATATTTTTCCAACATTCCTACAAATTTTGCCAGCACTTATGGTTTTTTTTTCTCAAATCTTTTCCATGCACCTTGCCAAAGGAACATTATTTCAGAAGTGAATGTTCTACACTGTGTTTTGGAGATCTCCAATTTTCTACACTTTTCATCTGCAGATAAAAAAAGAGCAAAAAATCTCCTTTAACTACACATTTTATGTTCTCATTTTAACCCTATTCTATTCAATTCTTTGAAATACTACAATAAGCATTTTAGAAAAACAAAGAAACAAACAACAGCCAACGATTTCAGAAGGCGGCAAAGAGCAACTAATGCAATAACCAGGTAAATACAGAAAAAACAAGTATGATATTTGATTACTAATCCCAACTAATTTACTGTGATTTAACTACACACACACCACGTCAGCTGAAATCTGCCTTTAAAACATCAACTGGCATAAGAAATAACGTAGTTGCCCCTTTCATTCCAGTTTACCTTACTGCAAGCATATATATTTGCTAATAACAGAAGCTGGAAACTATCCTACATAGTTTTGAAATATTTCAGTGTTGTACTTTGTGTGTATGAGGAGTACATGTTAATAATTTCAAGATGAAAATAACTCAAATACAATCTGATTTTTCTGCACTGTCTGGACCAAATTGCACATAAGAACTTTGTTAAAGCAAGCAGTCAGAAGTTTAGCATTTTACATTAGCTTGAGCTAGTAGTGTATATGATGGGAACATTTCCACAGATTTGGTCTCTAAACTGTGGTCCTGTAACAGACAGCCATAGGCACAGCTTTTAAAAATCTTTATTACTTTTGGTGACCCTCTCCATAGGCATATGTACCCCTGCATGGATTATATTGAAGAATCAGCTCTAAATTTTTAAATTTCACTGAACTTGAAAATTAGAGCACACTTTCTCTACAGAGTGGCAGAAAGTCAAAATCCTTGTAATAAATAGAAAAATACGCCTCTTCTGCTCTAATGCTGGAATTTCTGCCATAATGAAATAGTTACAGTAGTAAAAAGGCAAGAAAATGACTACGAAGCAGTCATTCACTTACTAGCTGCATTACATCACCACCTCTCTGACTGAAAATATGTTTCTTTCTTTCCTTCTGCTTCAGTTCTATTATTTCTGTCAAGCGTTAAACAAAATTGACACATTATACAAACTTAGTGTGAGAACCTGATACTGAGGACTGCAATGTTTCAGAAAAGAAATAGCATGTGTTATAAAGCACTCTGATAAAATAAAGGACTTTCCATTGGTAATGAAAGGTCTCACCAAAGCTCTGCAAGTAATGAACACAGGCTGGGGACCATCTAAGCTTTCCACGTAATTCCTACTGGACTCAGGAACGGTAACACTCTTGAGTCTATGTCCTTGTTCTCTCTTTCTCTTTGCTCCACCAAAGCAAAACTTAAGATACTTGAGAAAAATAATCTGATAAATCTAGGGAAATAAACCAAAAAGGTGCAAGAACAATGGTATCGGAGCACTTTATAAACAGAGATCTTAGTTATTATCAATCTGGCCTATAGAAGTGAAAACAGCCCTTTGTGTAGACATCAGAAAAGATAACAGGATGGAAAAGAATGCTCAAATACCTTCATTTCTGCCATTTTAGAAAATTCCTATTCACAATCACTTTTGAGCTTTGTGATTCTATCTTCTATAACAAGTATATACAAAGTCAAAAAACCTATGAGATATGCCTGCAGAGCATTTACATTTTTGAACAGGGAGTGGATGAATCTTTAGAGTCCACGATAGAAATAAGATGATCTCAAACTCATCCTTACATTCTATTTACTCCACAAGATACTACTACTACTCAAAAGACTTTCTGATTTTCTTAATTTTAGGTTGATTTCATAAGGTTTTATGTAACACAGTGGGAGTGGTTTCAGTTATAAAATAGCTAAGCTTGATGTCATTCACCCAGTATTACAGTGTAGTGGCTCAAGAGATCTTTGTAATGTAATTTAAACATCATTGTATATTTTAATATCACAAGATAGCAAATTAATCCTCTCTCTGGAAGGATATCAAGGATTCTAGAGCACTCTGAAAGCCTAAGATCACAGACATGCTATTATTGCTAATTGTTTGATCAAAGTAACCGGAAGCACGGATCCAGTGATAAAAATTTTACAAACTGAACAATGCAAAACTGAGGATCATCACCTCTATATAGACATGACTACTGTATCCAAGACCAATAAAGGGAAAAAGCAAAAGCCATAGATGTTGACTTTCAGGGTATATGCTCCTATTACAGTATCTATTCCAAAGTATCTCAGCAACATACACAGTACAAAACAACTCCTTCAATGGTTGAAGAAAAGATCCCCAAACACTGGCACTGAAAGCAGGTTTTGAATGTTTGCTTATTCATAATAATGATGTAGACTATGATACAACCTATGATTGCCCATCACAAATTAAATGTATTATAAATATTTCATTATCTATGATAGATAAACCATCATGTACATAAATGTATCTACAGTACTTATAATAGTTTACTTAATTCTGTTACCAAATTACCCATAAAATATAGCGAAAAAAGTAAAATTTATTAGCTATAAACACTGTGCATTTTATACACATACATATAAACCCATGAATTATTTATATGCCTATATATAACATTTGGCTCATAACAGAATCCTTACTTCATATCTTTAACATATGTTTTTAGAGAGCACCAGAACGTATTTCTGTACAGGTTACAAAAGCTGCTTAACTTGACATTAATGAATAAACTCTGCAAACTCAAGCTCAAGAGTGTACAGATACTAGCATAAATATTTGCAGAAACCAGGGCACAAGTAATGGAAGTGTGATTTGGAGCGGTATGTTTAAAATGAACCAGAGCAGCATTACTAAATGAAAATATTCTTGAATGATAGGGAAATTCATGTATTGATGTCAATTTATCACTCACTCTCATGACAAATTCTACTACTTTCCAATCTTTTATGCAAGGCTGGATCTATGTCTTATTATATATTTCATAGGAAAGACTCTAATTTTGCACAATCTTTTCATAATACTCGATTTTTCTTTTGTTTGGTAGTAGATAATCTGCCATTTCCTTAATGTATACTCTTCTCCATAATACGGTCTGTGTTCAAAATATTCTTTTTATTTCAGTAATTAACAAGCAGCCATACCAGGAAAAATCCATTGGTCCATCTATCAAAATTATCCACCCAACAAAATCTACCTGGCCTTGAAAGTGCGGGATCATGCTGAACTACAAAATATTGGGCCGATTTATTGTTCTCTATTTATTTCATCAAACATTCAACAAATAAGTTAATGAGAATCTGTTGTTGATTCTGTCCTTTACAATCCCTTTAAATATTGTCTACCTGGATGTGCTTGGACCAAGGTTCTTTTGGCTCCTTTCCAGAGTTAGAAAGGTGTAGTCTCAGACATAAATCCTGCTGTATGGCAATCCTAGACACTCTCCCAAGAATTTCCTGTGATATATATTACTTATTTAAATAGTTTAAAGACTCTTGGTTCTTCTCCAATCATCTTCTAAAAACAATCCTGCCTTTGAAAGACAGAGTTGGCCATCTGGCTTCTTCTAACAGCTTCTCCTATCTGATCCTGACATGATTAACAAACTACGATTCCAGAAAGCACCAGATTTTGTCATTACAAAACATAAAAATAACCGAGTAAAAAATTCTAAGCAAAAAGTTCTCTTCTTTACATCTAGCTATCTGCATGGCTCTACAAACTGTCTAAACACATGCCAGATATAATGCAACTTGCATGTTATATAAATATTTTTTATATTATTT
>NW_009911652.1:0-1834 GCF_000696875.1 Nestor notabilis | reverse complement strand
GTAAGTGCCAGGAGAGCTAGAGGAGGCCACAGTCCCTCCAGGCTGCTCCTTGGCCGCTCCGTGCTGTGATATGAGCAGAGAGCCAAGGCAGTGCGAGGGCTCAGCTTTGCCTTCCCACCCTCATCCCTTTGTCCCCTCCCTGTGGGCCTGGCCACATCCAGTGCCAGCAGCTGCTCTGTCTGCCCCTGGCTTTCTCCCAGGCACCAGGAGGCAGGGCAGGTGTCGTCCCTGGGTGCTCGAGTTCAGCTCCATCCCCTGGGCATGGGAGAGGCAGCAGAATCACTGCCACAACTTTTTATGCTTCTTGCAGACCCTGAAAGCCCTGGACAACCTGCTGGTGAACATTTTGCACTGCTTTCAGACCTCGAAAGTCAGCGAGGAGCTGCATAACATCTTGCAGGTCTGGCATGTGCCGAGTGGGGTTCGCAGGGGCTGTTCCCACCCTGGGGAAGGGGCATGTCTGCTCTTGTGTGAGTGATTGGTCCCCACGCCTGTGCCCTGCAGAGGGAGCGCTGCAGGGAGGGTACCCACCTCCCCTGGGTAACCAAGTGGCTGCCCACCAGGCCCTTCTGGAGCATAGTGGCTGCAGGGGGTGGCATTTGCCTAACTGCCCGGCCACAAGGCTGGCCTGGGGCAGTTGTCCCAAGCCTGCGGGGGACCCGAGGGGCAGGAACCCCACTACAGGCTCTGCTGAAGATTGGAGGAAGCCTTGATGGAACGTGCAAGTCCAGCCCAAGCGCTGAGCGGTGCCGTTTCTGCAGCAGCGTGTGCCTGCTCCCAGAGCACACCAGCAGCTTCTCTCTCCCCAGGTTCTGCTGGAGTTCACCTACTCTGAGAGAAGAGCTGTGCGGGAAAGGGCCATGGGGAGGATTTTGTCCCTGACCTGTTACCTCTCCGAAAATGTCACACTGGAGGTATGGACCAGGCAGCCTCCAGTCAGAGCATCTCCCCTCCCTGCAGCTCTCCCCAGATGGGGCTGCTGCCCAGCAAGCTGCTCTGGGAGATGGGGTCCTGCAAAGCCCCGGCTCACCAGGAATCCAGCCCTGGGCACGCTCTTGGCTTCAGGGCTAGGTCACCAGTTACCCTTCCACTGTCCTGCCTTCCTCACCCAGGACTGGTACCAATATGGAAGAGACATATGTGGCCCCATCTGCTATGGAGACTTCCCGCTCCCAATCTTCGGAGAGCTGCTGGGTCGTGTCATGATTTTACGATCTTCTGATGAAATGATGAGCTGTCAAGCTTTGGATACTCTTATTTGCTTGTATGAGTTTGTCCAAAAGCAAAAAAGTAAGAGAAGTTGTGGTGGGCTTCATCCCTCTGCACACAGAAGTCCCCTCATAGGGCTGTTTCTCTTCCTGACCTCCTTTGCCCCTCACAGCTTCTTGCTCTAGCACCCCAGCGGCCACTTTGCTGCAGAAGCCAGGGTCTCTCCTCAAGCCCAGGACCTGTCCTCTGCTGCTCGCCTTCCTCCCTCCTTTCAGCATCTTAAACCCTGCTGTTCTTTGGTCCCCACAGCCAAAGCTACCACTAACTCCAATGTCCCAAAGCCAGCTTTTCCTTGTTAGTGAAGAGCAGATCCCCCTGTGCATGACCCTGGCTGCTCCCTCCAGTGCCTGTAGCAAGAAGCTCTTCCTGACAACTGCCAGAAATCTCCTCAACCCTTGTGTCCTGCCACCTTGCAAGCAGGTCTCGGGGTGGTTTGGTAAGCTTGAGGCAAAGCTGCTGTGTCCTGCTGACTCTCCTGGGTTTCCCTTGTGTTTAGGCAGGTTACGGACGGAGGATGAAGAAGTAGAGCTCAATTGCCAACCCGATAGCACCTCCCTGCTGCATG
>NW_009911651.1:119968-130877 GCF_000696875.1 Nestor notabilis | reverse complement strand
TCAAGCTTCAAAAGAGGGTTAAAACGGAACGTCATCATTCATTTTTTATTCTTCGACGCTTCAACAGATCTGTGCTTTTTGTCACTTTCTCAGTTCTAAGTACTGAAAAGAAAGAACACCTAAAATTCAGTGCTTCCTCCACCAACGAAACGTCGGACCTTACTGAACGTATATGTGCTTTGAGAACTTTCAGAGCTGTCTCAAAAGAGCATGGAAAGCTGCGCTGTGTATTCTTCGCGTTTCCAGTATGTACACAAGCGTAAGGAGTGTAATGGGGCGTAACGCCATTTAAAAGAAAATCCTTCACATCAGCTTTTTGCAAGTCAAGCTCAATTTGGTGTCAGAGAAAGCCTGACGGGCTCAGACTTCATGTGTGACACTGCAAAAATCGTTTGGCCTGTCAGTTTCATGAGCTGAAAACACTAATATATGTATATATATATACACACACACACACACACACAACTTCTGTAAATTTTTTATAGTCTGAATTTTGACCTTAACTTTTATCAGATCTGTTTACATCTACCTGAAGAAACTGTGCTCTTCAGTCTATAGAATGATATCCTAACTTCTGAATTAATTCACAATTGAAAAATACTTTGGTATTTTTTTCATAGCAGTCATTCTTTACTTGGAAACTGTATCAGTAAGATCTGATAGAGTGATCTTGCTTAAATTTAACAACCTAGAGTTTTGCTGAATAGAAAAATGATGTAATTCTGATTATCTGTGTAATGCAAAGTAATGCAGGTAACTTGACAAGGCTAATTTTCTTCTACATGTTAGCTTAAAGAAGAAAAAGTGAATTATTTAATTGATTCCAGTAATTCAATCCATATTACACATAATGTCAATTATATAACTTTTTTATAAGCAGATCTTCTAGTTATTGGTTTTCATTGTTGTTTTTCATCCTTTATAAATAAATGCCTCATTTTTTGTTAATGAGGATCTTTATTTAAAAAGTCTTCCAGATACGAGTTCATCTTCTTGTCATATGCGTAAGAGAAGTATCTGAGGAAAGTTTCTTATTTTACTTTTAGAGTGCCTCGTAATATTTCCAGAATGCCCCTGTTGCAGAATTAGCTCTTTCAATGGAGTTATGATACTGTCCTGACAATTGCTGTAGAGGCAATTGGTTGCTCCTTTCACTGTGTGATTACTCACGCTTAATGCAGATGTGGCTGTTATTTTCATCTGGAAATTAGGAACATCTTTTGTTATTAGTTCTGATCTGTATTCTGTTATTAGTTCTCTTCTGTAAGCAGTCATTTTTATGTAATTGTTGATGTAATTGGGATGCTTCTGGTGCTTTACTAAGTTTTTCAGTATTTGCTGAATTTTATGCCGCTGCCCCTGGATGTTTTATATTCTAGTTTGTTTGAGGAAGGGTAAAATGTAAAAAAAAAAAAAAAAAAAGTAGCAAAAGATACCAGTGATAACTTTGGGGAATAAAACCAGTATCTCAAAATTCCAGTAAGTTAAAAATTCCACTCAATAATGGAGAGTCCTTATGTATTTCCTGTACCCAGAGGAAGCTTTTGAGGAAAAGGTGAAGGCAAGTTAAAGACAAGCTATACTCGCGTGTGCCAAATGCATGTTAAAACTATGTAGCACATGATCTATCTCTGCAACCTTTTCCCTTCTCTTTCTTTACTCTTGTTCTTATTGCGGTTGAGTGTTGTAGTTTCCTTTATATAGCAGGCAAATTTCTATAGCTGTAGGAATAACTGAGCAGAAAATAGTAATGGTTGAGTAGGGGGAGGAACCACAACTGCTTGTAACTGACACTCAGTTTCATGCTGTCCCTTTTGGTTTCTCCAGATTTGCCTGCATCAGAAATGCCTCATCTGCTTTCACGCAGTATAATGTAGAGAAGGTAACAGAAAGCATAAACCATACTGCTAGGTTAGGAGAAGAAGTTTAGCTTTTAACATCTCAGTTATATGTCCTAAAAAGTCAAAAAGGCGATTTTGTTGGAGAAGCAGGGGATAACTGGGAAGCAGAGAATGATGCAAGTATTTTGAATGATGTGGATATTCTTTATTCTCCTTAGAAGAAAACAATGATTGTAAGTAGCACTTGGAATGTTTGAAGGGCTGTTACACTGAGATTAAAACATTCATGCTGTATGTCTTGAAGTGTATTTGGACTTGCTGGGCTTGCGTAAGCTCTGTCCACCCTCCATTGTCATGTCTGCACCTGCACTTTCTCTGGCTTTCTTAAGCACCAAGTCAAGTTGAGCTGTTCTGTAATTTGTCATGGTGTGTGATGGCACTGTTAGCCTGTCTTATGTGACTCTAAAAATGGAAATGTTGTTAACCTCTTGTCTCATTAGACTCTGAATTCTTTTCTGGTCTCTGCTTCTGAAGTCAACAAAGCCATGAATCCATTAATGGCACACTTCAGATTATGAGAAGGATCACCTACTTGTGTGGTAAAACAAGTGTGTCAAAAAATGTTGGATGGCTTTTCTGAAACGTAGAGAGGTTCACCAAATTCGCGAAGGATGGAGGCATTCGTGACTTCCAAGAGATGTTGAACATCATCATTTTCATATTATTGTGAGGTTCATGAAGAGGAGGAGAGTGGTGGGGTAGGATCGCATTGTTCCATAGGTTTCAGATGACCAGAAATTATTCCAGAACTATTAAAGAGGAAAAAATACTTTCATAAAGTTACATGAGGAGCTTGCCCTCATGCTTCTGTGCCAGCATGGAGTACACCAGTGCTGGTGTAGAATCAAGTATCTGTGGTGCTCTAATAACTGATCACTTCAGACAGGTACAAATGCCATACATGCTTGGTGTTGGCAAGTTGTTTGTTGGGTGACCAGGGTGATTTCCGAAATAATTTTATAGGGGTATCTGGAACAAAAGTTGGGTTTGGGGAAACTGCTTGGTTTGTGAAAGTGTAGTGAGCCATTGCATGTTTCCATAATACGTGTTTTCTGAGGAGTGATAAAGTTAGGCAATACCATACTTTCTCCTGGTTCTGAAGTAACTGATAGACAGCAGAGGGAGATCTGCGAACACAAGCAAGGAAACGTTCCAGTAGTGAGGAGTTCTAGTATTTTTACTTAAGGAAACTAGCATCTCATGCCTTTCTAGTCACACCATTACTAGTTTGTGTAGGAGAGAGAGGTTGGAAGGTGAGGTCTTATATTTCTTAGGACATGGTGAACCCACTTTCATGGCTCATGAAATCTCAACCAGACAGAATTCAGGAAGGAGTGTTCAGTGATATGGTTAGCCATTGGAAGAAGTGGCATAGGGTGCACTTGGCTGGCTAAGGACAAGATGGAGAAGCAGCAATTTAGACACTAGTGTGTTAAAAGCTTTGTCTGCAGTTATCATGTGGTATACTTTAGACAAAGTCTGAGCTATACCCGAGTGTTTCATGCAGAAGTTCATCCAGGGATGTGGTATGAACTGATACCGTAATTGTGCATATGTTCTTTGAGTAACTGATTAGATTAACCATAAAGCATCCTGATTGATTTTCTTATCAGCTCTCTAAGGAAGTTTGGAGTTTATGAAGAAGAGTCTACAATTATATTAAAGTATTAAGTTGTATTTGATTTTATTGTTGTTGTTTGCAGGTAAAGGCCTTTATTACATGATGCTTAAATTGCTGTAGAAATTTTTGCTTTATTTTACATAAAAATGATTATTTTTTTTTATATTATAATAACATTTTCCCCCAATGATGATATGTCTGCATCTGCAATTATCTTAATAACAACAGATGCTGTGTAGCAATATATGAGATTTATAGAACAGATAAACCAAAAGATGGTTGACAATAACAATTGAAGCAAAATAGCTTCCTCTTGCTGTTTTCCAAGTGTTCTATGATGTAAATGTGGGATATGACAAAAGGAGTATATTTAAATTAACATGGAACAGAAGATTAAGTGAAATATTCCCAGAATCAAGTAGACAGTCTCAGTGATATTGCCTTTTTTTTATTTTTCTGGTGTATACAATTATTGTTCCCTTACCTCAGTTTGTTTTCCACTCCAAATCTGAAATGGGGTAAGAGTTGAAAGTAGAAGGTTAAGTGTTTGATACTTTTAGAGAAAATCAACAAGTTTTCATTTTTGAAGTAGTGTGTGGCCCTGAGCTGATGATCATAATGAAGGTCTCGAGGCAGTGGTAGTTTAACAAAGGTAGCAATTCTGTTTCAGAAGAGGCTAGGAAGGCAACTTCAGTGGTAGACAAGATTTAGGAAAGAAACGAGGAAAAAATGCCCTTATACCACTGCATAAGTCCATGATTTGGCCACATCTTGAATAACCAGTGGAGTTTTCTTTCTGTCCCAAAAGGGTTAGAACAGAACTGTCAAAAGTCCTCAAAAAAGGGCAACTAAAATAGTCACACATACAGGAAAAAAACACAAACAAAAAGCTATTTTTCTGTTTTGGTTTTTTTTTAGGACTGAATTCGTATAAAAAATGTTGGTGACGCAGATCTGACCTATGGTAATACCTTGAAAGAGTATGAATATTTCAGCAAACTGCCTCTTCAGTGGTTCCTCGTTAGCATCTGAAGTGCATGCTGCTGCTGTTAATGGAGATAAGAGTACCCTCCAAAAGCTAATAGCAGGTAAATGTTTTTATTGTACATGCGTTTGGGTTGCTTCAGAACTGAAGCATTTTGGTTTTGACTTTCTGCTCTGATCTTGTCTTGGTTTGGCTGGGATAGGGTTGATTTTCTTCCTAGTAGCTAGTGCAGTGCTGTGGGGTTTACCCTTTTCCAGTTTGCCGGTGCAGGAGAGAGAGTTACGTTGTGTATTTGTAGAATAAATGTAGTCCTGAAAATATGGCTGATTTTTCTTACTTTTTATTACCCATTGCTTTTGATTGGTACTTCTGCATGAAATAAAATAGAGTTGGTAAGTGATACAACCAGAAGAGTTCTTCAGGCCTCCTGTTTCAGGGAATTTCTGGAGAAGTGCTTTGGGCTGAAATATTTTGCCTGCAAATCCTTATTTTGGAACTGCTTTTGTGGGAAATTTGATAAACTTATTTTACAGATCATTTATTACAGTTAATGAAGTCTAGTCACTGTGTAGTGCGTATTTGTTAATTTCACAGCCAAAAGGTGTATTTTGAAAACACAAAGGAACAAGTACTTCTGTGTGCTGGTGTATCTTGTCAAATATACCACAAAACAGCCATTAGATCCAGATAGGGAAATCACTATTATTTTAGTGGTGTCATGCAGCAACAAAATAAAAATGCTGTGTGTTGTTTTTACATGAGAAAGAAATCTGCATGGTCCTTGCAGCCTTTGCTGTAATACCAGCATTTGGCTTTTCTGCTTTGTCGTGTTCTGACAGGATATGACACAGACCTTACTTTTGCCAGGACAGGACCAAAAAAAATTATTGCCTAGCAGAAGAAGAATGCATCAGAGTGATATTTTTAGCTGTTTACCAGGCACTGTTGAAAGTAGAACTTCATGCCAGAAGTAAATTGAGCAATTGGTGTTATTCACTGAACTTCATGACTGCCACTTAGCAGCATTATCGAATTCAGGACAGTACTTGATGCGTGTGTTCTAACCCAGCCAAGCTCTGCATCTTGATTATGTGGCTAGCGGTATGTTCAGTAACATAAAGTCTGACTTTCTCCTTCTTTTAGGAATGGCCTTTTACGCCTACATTTGTTATTAATTCCCTATTCAGTTACTAACATAAGAGGAGTATAGAGGCTGGTTAAACAGTCTCTTAGACCAGCCCCTCTAACCTGTTGGGTGTTTGTGTTTGGTGATTATTCCTTTTCCCATCTGTAGCTGGATGGAGCCTGTGTGACTGTATACAAACATATACACATATTATATTGCATATAAGTCATGAGTATGGATGCATGTGTAATCTGCCACCCAAAAGTCTGTGATTTTAAAGGAGCAGGTGTTCGAAATAATACAGCATGTTCTAGATACTATGTTCCTTTCGACATCCTGTGCCAATAAGAGGCAGAAAGAGACAGAATCAAAGCTATGTAGAAAATTTATATAGAGAAAGAGGGCTTTGGAACAAAGTGTCTTTTTATGATAACCACTGCTGATGCTTAACTACAGGACTTTCTATACAGCCTATGGGTTAAATACTGTGCAGTAGGATACATGTCAAGTGTTTATTGTATAAACAATGCACTAAGTGTGCTAATTGTTTGCATTGCATGAGTTGCCTGGTACTGTATCGCATTGTTTTAGAACTGTATGATCTCAGGCTTTGGGGAATACTTTTTATGTTTTGTACAACACTGAACGTGTCTTTAATTAACAGATCTTCAGTGTTAAAAGCCATCTGTATGATTGTAATCCTAGGCAAAAAGGGAGCAAAAGTTAATTTTGTGTTTGGAGGATCATTTTGCATTTAATGCTTTTATGTAGAGTTTTGGGAAGATGCATGTAATCGTTGTAATATAAGAATACAATAAAGTGTATAATAGTCATTATACTGAAGTGTGTTCAGTGCAACTCCTAATTCTAAAACCCTTAATAGGGTTTGCTTGCAAACAGGTACTTATAAATCTCTAATACAGTGTTACATTGTAAATGTTAACTATAAATTCTGGGTTGCACGTTTTTGTTTGATTCTCCTCTCTGCTTCTCTCTTCTGTGTTCTGCAATGTGGCAGATTGAATAAAACTTAAATCAGATATTATAAAAGGCAAGATTCTTTCAAGTAAGAAGAGGTGGTCTGTCTTTTAATAATTAAGCAGAATTCTTGTCCTCCTACTGCCCTTTCTCCTCTTCTGGTTTGAAAAATCCATAGATTAGAGTCTGTGGCTGCTTGCACAAGCTGCAAGGAAGTGATGAGGTATGAATATGAAAGTTACATTTTGGAATAGGGCCACTCGATTCTGTGGTGTTTATGACCTTCATTGGCGACAAGTTTGTGGAATGCATAATCTGGTGGGGTGAGGATGTTAATCCTGAAAGGGGAGAGGTCAGACAAACTTAATTACTTCGGCAGGTGTGTGGAAGAGAGTTTAATTTTGCCACAACACATTTTAGATACACCAATACGTCAAATGTTTGAAGGTTACCTGTGCTTTCTTTTTTTGCTTACTGCAGCTGTGAAGTCCACAAGGTGTCTAGTTAGCTGAATTTCATCAGCTTAATCCCCTTTAGCACCTCATGGTGATATAGCAGCCCTTAGTCCTTGTCTCTTGGCCTGAGTGCAGAGATACCCTATTAGGGAAATGCCCACAGGACTTCAACCATTCTAAGGGCCTTACAGAGCCTGGTAAGCAAACAAAATAATAACAACCAGAAACCTATTGCTAGCTGAAGATAGTTTCCTTACCTTCAAAACCAGTGTAGCAGCTTCAGATAGTTTCTTTACCTTAAAAATCACTGTAGCTGGTTCTGGAATATTACTGTCATTAAGTTTTAAAGGTCTTGCTCATTTTTTGCTCAGACTGTATCCAGTCATTGAAACTCTGTCACCAACTACATCACTCTTTGGGAAAATAAACATCTGTTGCTCTACTTAGTTGGGTTGTACTTGAGCTGTAGGCCATTTTTGCTTGTCTTGACCTTACCCATTTTTTCTAGTCTCTACATTCTGTATATCCTCTAACATTATGTAGAGAATAATTGGAATTTGAGGGAGAGGAACTAGACTGCTGACTTAAGAACTAGTGTAGTATGAGCGTATGTGTGTTACTGTGAGAAAGGCATGTTTATGTATTTCTTTTTAAAAATACATTTTGCAAGTTCCATCAGCTTTAACAAATTTAAGACATTGTTGAGGCTGTGTTAACACTGAACAGTGAAATATGGTTTAGTGATGTCTAAATTATCAGGATGAACAAATACTGTAAGGTCACCTGACTGTACTTAGCTAATTAGAGAAACTGGCTTGTTGGTTGGAAGCAGTGGCCAATTACGCTTTAGACGTCAGTATCTGTATGTTGCTGCACAGGGCTGCATGGCTGTTCATAAGTTTCTCTACTATGTTCTGTTGAATGGTAAAAGCATTTATAGTTAGCTAAAATACTGAAATGTAAAACATTGATGGCTTCACAATGTATATATATAACTTTTTAACTACTTTTTCTAATAGTAGAGGAAAGACTAATCTTGAAACTGCATCCACTTTGCAGTGAAATTTTAACAGTCTGAAAGTCTAGCAAGTGTTTTTACAAGTTAGGGAAAATAAAAAAAGTTGGATTCCCCTGTTCAACTCATAAGTTACATTTTTAATTATTTCCTAATGGCCATGCAAATAATTGAACAAGTGACAATTTTCTATATACTGCTTTTAATGCACTTAGTAGGAATTACAACTTGTCATACCAGTTGAAGTTGCATAGAAATCCAAAACAAACATACACGTTTTCTACATATATGGAAGTCTTACAAAATTTAGTAAAACTAGGATAACATGTTTTAAATGAGGCTGTTGATCATATGGTGAGAATGTAAGATTTGTGGAAGGGAAGGCATCAGTGTGGACAAGATTTGTTTCTGTATATGTCCTATTATGATATCAGTGGAAGCCATGTAAGTGGGGGAGCGTTGATATACATCTAAAAAACAAAGCAGAAAACAAATCTTGGATACAAATAAGATTAATAAATGACCACATAAATCAAGCTTAAACACCAACAATCCCTCCCCCCCAAAAAAAAGAACCAAAGCAAAACAAACAAACACCCCACCAACATCAAAAGAAAAAAAAGATGCATTTACAGGTCTAGACAAGAACTTGCAGTGCTAACATTTTATTATTGTCCATCTGACCAGATAGTGATGCACATGACATACTAAGGGAGATCAGAGTCTCTGAATTGACAGGAAACACAATTTTAGTGAGTTACTTTTATATGTTTTGGGTAAGTGGCTGTTGAGGATATGATCCTAAAAGTAAATTGTTAGAAATCATTAATGGGCTGGCAATAAAAATTTCAATGAATCCAGAACAGAAACAACTTTCGAGTTGCTGTTTGACTGCTGTGTACAGGACCTGAATTAGTGTTACTAAATGAGATTTCCTAACTCCGACCAGATTATACATAATAAGCAACAGCAGCCAGCTATAGTTGTGTGCTCAAAAAATGGTGAAGGACATTAAAATCAAAGAATCTAAAGTTGAGTCTAAAGAGTAAACTGCCTGCACACAGTGTGAAGCAAAAGCACTTAAGAAAAAGTTTAAGATGGTCAAAAGGGAAGGGACCATGGCTAAATAACAGTGTGTGAGTGGATATTAAAAAGCAAAAAGGTGTTTTTGGAAAAACAGCCTGTGCCTGAGGAAAGTGGATGCCAGTTAGGAATAATTTTCTAGAGGTATAAAAATTAGCTAGAAACCTAGTGGGTTGTTGAGGTGGAGGAACAGTCAGGGAAGACAAGGCCATGTGTGAAGAACAAAAGAAATGTTTCTATATTTGTATTCACAGGAGAGTTCACAAAGGTTCCTAAACTGTTTATTACAGAGCAGAAAGGGGTTTCTCAATGCAAATCACAATGTCTAAGCAAGAGAAGGTGTTGCAGAATGAATCATGAGAACAATGTGCTATTCACTCAACAGTTTTAAAGGAACTCTGAGATGGAGTGAACGAGCAAATGATTGCTCTAACTCGCAATGTCCTGATATACAGTGTTTTTTGTGACAGACTTGGTTGGTAGGGAATGAATTTTGCTTCTTGATATTCCCCTTGATTCACATTTAATCTGCTTGACTCTTCTCCTGGGTGAATCAATAGAAATGATAGTTAAGAATACAATTACTAGATATTTAAGTAAGTATAATATGCTATATGCTGGGGGAGAGTGAAGATTGTGTTCGTAAAGGAGAAGCATGCTTCTGCTGGAGATTTTTTGAAACATCAACAATCATGCAAACAAGGGAATATTAAAAAAAACCCAACAACATAAAAAAACCCAACCCCCCCCAAAAAGAAAAAAAAAAACCAAACCCAAAAAACCTTACCTGTTAAAATGCAATGTTTCTTGAGTAGTTGCAGACAACACTGCTACATGGGAGATAGATTTAGTCGGAATGTGTACTCTAGTGGATACCCATGAATTTTTAGGTGCTAGTTTCTATGTGGTGACATAACAGAAATAAGAAACTTCATAGTGAAGGGTGCATACTGCTTTGTTTGGAGGAGGTTTTTTGACCCTGAATAGGAATACAATGTTTTGATTTTTTTAAATAGGACATCTGACTTATTTAGCTTAATTGCTGCATTACTAAACTTACCAATTCAAGAAAGGTCAAAGTATTTCAGTAGTTTCCATATTGTAAGGCACTATGAAGTAAATAATGGTGTTGATGTAATATTGACATGTTTATGCTTTTTAAGCAAACATTGCTGTGAGTAGGCTTCAAAGCTTGTTTTAGTTACAGTATTTACAGGTTTCAGAACAACTCTCTGGTTATGTGCTGTTGCTGTTTTTTAAAGTAATCTTTGCAGCTGTGATCCGTATAACTATTTTAAAATTACATAAATTATGCCACTGCAGAATGTTACTGGGGCTAGTATTTGTGGAACTAATGTTTTCTGAATGTACTTTTTTCTGTAAATATATTTTGAAATGTCCTATAAAAGTCAATAAAACCAGGTTGAAAATTAGTAACTTTGAGTTTATCTTACACTTTATTATTTTGATCACCTTACCTGTGTAAGGTATACAGGTAAGGTACACAACACCTGTTAATTTATAAGATACCTTTTTAATAAAAAAGTAATACTTTTAGTTAGATACTCATAGACTTACTTGGTTTATGTTTTTTTTGTTTGTTTGTTTGGTTTTTTTTTTTAAGGCAACTCTGAGTTGAAAGATAAAGAGGACCAGTTCGGAAGAACTCCGCTTATGTACTGTGTGTTGGCTGACAGGCTGGACTGTGCAGAGGCACTGCTGAAGGCTGGAGCTGATGTTAATAG